>NW_028296868.1:402500-437500 GCF_055471065.1 Atractosteus spatula
GCCGTAAATTCTCCTATAATACGACAAGCAAAATAATAGTATCCGGAATTTCCGCAAGGTGGAGCTAATAAAGCTCAACCTCTCATGTTTGAGCTGTGGCCATCAAAGTCTTTAACGAAGATATTACTAATAGTATTAATAATGAATGACCTTGGACAAGCTGTAAGTGTAAACTCAAAGTATTGCCCTGGTCAACATTCTTTTTTTCATTGACCGTCTTTGTAAAAGTAACACCACAGCATTTCGCAATCACGCATTTGTTTCCAATCATGCAAAGTACAGTAATTTTTGAGAATCGATTCACCATGCCTTTCACATGCTCATAAAAGAGATTGATTTAGGAACATAAACATATTACCGTATGAAAACTGTACTGTATACAGTATGTATATGTATATTTAATGTCTTAACTGTGCCCGTTTAAGTATTGAATATTCATATCTAATTTTACCACTGAAGGGAAATCTTAGTAGCTGAGGATAAAAAGAATAGGAGCATACTGCAACGCGTGTGAAGGCCATAAACGATATTAATTTTGGAACATAAACATACAGTATATGGCTGGTCTCGGTACTTTAAAGAAAACATACACGAAACATGGTTTCATTATGACCAGAATCGGTCTTGAGATATTTTTAACTTGATTTACAGTATTTGAGAGGTATGTCTTAACACCGATACTACAGTGCTTAAGTACTGCTCACGTATATGTTTCTAGGTTTATATTATACATTTCATACGGTCAAATTACTTTTGAGCAACTAATAAGAAGCGCGAAACGGTATGCGTTTTAGTTTTGTTTTGTGCTGGGACCCGTGGATTGATTAGAGATATCAAGTACATACAAGTCATTTTTTAAATGTTGTAGTTCGTCTTGAAAAAATGTTACGAGTACATCATCCATCAACAATTACACAGGTTCTGTTTTCATATTGCGGATTTTGGTTACGTAATATTATTTTCTAGATTTCACGTTGTGAATATATGATTTGGGCAAACAGAGCTGCAAAGAAGTACATTATGGGTTGTTGTTGTTTTTTTTGCAGTTTTATCTAGAACAAGCGATGCTTAAACCTTTGTCTGATTCTTGTGAAACTATCCACACGACAGTTACAGTACCTAGGAGTTGACTTCAGTGATGTCACTGATGGGATGTTTCTAAAAATCCATCCTCTGTAAAACGTCTTCTCTAGTTTTCCTGCATATGTATTCGCTAATGAAGCTGCGTGTTCTGAGCCTGGATCTCTACATTTCTGTATGAACCAGCTTAGAGGGCTAAAGACAGCTTGTGTTTAAATTGAGTGTAAGGCAATTTATGTTTCTAAAGTCATGGTCAGCATTTATTATTGTACTGTGCTGTAAACTTGTTCTGTGCCTAGTCACATTATTTTATAGCGTTTTTATAGTGTTATCAAATCCGGTGGTGCTGTGTGTTAGTTTCCTGACTCCCATGTCACATGGTCTGTGATTGAAACCTGTGAAACCGGTTTAATTCGTCACAGCCAGCACTCCGGCAGAGAGGGGGTTGTACTCGTAAAGTAGAAGCAGGCGAGATTTCCAGCGAAAGACACCTCCCCCCCACCCTCATACGATTCGCATTGTAATTACACATTGTAATTGTATTACACATTGTACACATGCTTAAAAGAGAAGAGAGAAAACGCAAGCCTTCTTCAGGTGTGAGGGTCTTCTGCTCAGAATGAAACGCTAAAATGTAATGTAGGCTCTGAATGGGTTCAATTATGATTTGGGCTTGATTAAGGTCACTGCCTTTCATCTAAAACCCTACTTGAATCCTTCGAAACTAAAAATCAGTGTTTGTGAGTTCTAAATAAAGAGGTATCCAGGTAACAGTGAAACGGGCGGACAGTCTGGGGAGATCGCCCGTTTTCCATGTAAATAGTTCCCTGGTTCCGCACCCCTTGGTGTTTCTCTCGCTCTTTCTCGGGTCACCTGATCATTAGCTCAAAAGATTTCAGTGCTTTGTGTATATTCTAATGGTAGTGGGGGCAGGGTGTGTGCGAACAGGTTTGGTTGAAATTGCATTGGAGATCTATGTTCTTCACACCTGAAACATTTCCTCTGAAAGCATTTTCTTCGCAGTTTAACCGATCTTGTTACAGCATGTTACAGTTTACTATTATTAACCATATTAATTTTAAGTGCTTAATGCCATTTTTTGACCAGGCACGAATATTCTTAAGTCCATATCTTCGCAAGTGAATCAGTGCGAATTGCAATACTAATTAAATTAAAACTACTAACTACTAACTAATACTAATTAAAACAAACCAGAAACGTGTTGTTCTGTCTAATGACATTACAAGTGGAAAGATTACAGATTTTAATCGTCTTTAATTTTGTTACGTTATACATTTTAGAAACGTTTCATCCATACAAACACCACAAAACTATTTTCGATTGTATTTCTGAATAGTATGTTACACTTACAGATGCAGCCATTCAAAGTGCGCGTTACAGACACGTACCGCAGGTGACGTCGCTCAGTATGACGCAAGATGACGCGGGGCACCGCAGTACGTGATTGGTTGACCGACAGGGGCACTCGTGGTCCGTTGGTCTGTCGTAGAAAGACAGTAAACGTCTTTGCTGTGCCCGTTGTAGGTATTGAATTTTACCACTGAAGGGAAATCTTAGTAGCTGAGCATAAAAAGAATAGGAGCATACTGTAACGCGTGTGAAGGTCATAAACGATATTAATTTTGGAACATAAACATACAGTGTATAGCTGGTCTTGGTACTTTAAAGAAAAAAATACACACCAGTATTCCATTTCTCCCTAAACATTTTAAGCTTCGAAGTCTTTAACTAACGCGATACCGGAGTCAACAAGCATACTTTTAGAATTTGATTAAAAGGGAATATAATATGGAATCGCGTATCTAAAGAATTTAATAATGGTATTCGTGTGCTGCGACAGGGCTGTGTAGGGCTGTTTCGCCTGCCTGTTCATGTGAGCTGTCTTGTAGACGTGACTACCAGCTGACAGGTTGTGTTTTCGAATCCAGCTGGTGCTGGTCTTTTCTTTTAACAAACATTTCTTCGAAAAAATAGAATAGCGATATTATGGACAATCAATTGACTTTTATATTTCAAAATATCGCAACATGATCGATATTTGCGATATTTTGAACATATCTTCCCTTCTGACAGCGGTGCCTGCTTCTATTGTGTGTGTGTGTGCAACAGAGTAAATTTTTAATAGCGTTTTAAGCGAATAGGTAATTAGATTGCTCGTAAACCTAATCGCTTTTTCTACATAAACACAGCATGATTACTCTCTGAAAATGCTTTTCCTTTATTTTTAAAGTAGGCTCAGATTTCAACTATAGATCGTATTATTATAAACTTTCTTGGAAAAATGTATTTTATGTAAACCATGTTTGCTATTAATTCATTTAGGGCTAAAATACGTTCATTGTCTTCCAATCGAGTCGAGTTGACATTGGAAGCCTGCCACACCCGGACTGTTAAACCAACGCATTAGCACGTCAAAGCCCATTGAGGGTATTGAGCCAGTATTGGCTTTAGTATTCCCCCCCTCTCCCCTCAATTCAATTCAATTCAAGGTGTTTTATTTGCATGACAGATGGGTACAAGCAGTGTTGGGTATGTATATTGTAACGCTTACGGCAGACAGGCACTGTGTAACAGCCGGCGCACCAGAGCAGCGCACCGAGGGAGCGTCTGCATTTATAACTTGGTTTTTAAAATTAGTCAAGCAATATGAAGCATCTTCTTTTACTTTTGAGTCCCTTAAATACATTGAACACAGCTTTCTCACCACTTAAGATTGCTCTTGATACCATCCTTACACAAAGCAGAAGGGAGATTTTAGTGCCTGAGCATAAAAAGAATAGGAGCATACTGCAACGCGTGTGAAGTCCATAAACGATATTAATTTTGGAACTTAAACGTTCAGTATATGGCTGGTCTCGGTACTTTAAAGAAAACATACACACCAGTATTCCATTTCTCCCTAAACATTTTAAGCATCGAAGTCTTTAAGTAACGCGATACCGGAGTCAACAAGCATACTTTTAGAATTTGATTAAAAGGGAATATAATATGGAATCGCGTATCTCAAGAAATTAATATGCAATAACTGAGTCAAGGGACTCAGAGGATCCAAGGCTAGACTGAGTATAATAGGCTTCGGGCTTCTATTGTGACATCTACTGTAAATTACAGAAATGTTAAAAGTAAACAAAATAAAGTAACTAAAATGTGGTCTAAAATCACCCCTTTAGACACCCCTTTTACTTCACTGGTGTCAGATATGAAAGGCAATAGTCTCCCGTTCTGTCTGCTGTGTGTTGCAGCAGAGGGACTCCCTGCCGCTGAAAGGGGCAGAGTAACTTGCATGCCCTCTAGTACAGTTTACACATGCACGACTTTAAAAGCTAGCAAGACAGGTTTCGATTCACATTAGCTGGCGAGCCTTGTTAAAAAAACGAATGATAATGTAACATGCCACTGTTCATGAACAAAGTTATACTGAGATTTCCTAAGATACGCGATTAAAAAATAAATAAATAAAAATTTGAATCTCCCGCGGAACACATTCCATAAGAATCAGTGGTTTTACAGTATATATCGCCTTTAAAGGTGGCTTCTCAAAACGCTTTACGGGATAAAAACAACCAGAACAGCAGCAACAACAATATTGTATTTCGTTGCACTTTGAAAACCAAGTAATAACTTAACTATACAGTACGTGCAAACGTTTCGTATGTTGCTGTCGTGAATGTCTGCGTACCCATAAGTATCTTATTTGCCTTGAGTCTGTCTACAGTATCTCTGTCCCACTACCCCCATCTCTCCCTCAATTCAATTCAAGGTGTTTTATTTGCATGACAGATGGGTACAATTCTTGTTGGGAATGTATACTTTGATATTTACACCCGGCGCGGCACCGAGGGAGCGTCTGCATTTATAACTTGGTTTTTAAAATTAGTCAAGCAATATGAAGCATCTTCTTTTACATTTGAGTCCCTTAAATACATTGAACACAGCTTTCTCACCACTTAAGATTGCTCTTGATACCATCCTTACACAAAGCAGAAGGGAGATTTTAGTGCCTGAGCATAAAAAGAATAGGAGCATACTGCAACGCGTGTGAAGTCCATAAACGATATTAATTTTGGAACTTAAACGTTCAGTATATGGCTGGTCTCGGTACTTTAAAGAAAACATACACACCAGTATTCCATTTCTCCCTAAACATTTTAAGCATCGAAGTCTTTAAGTAACGCGATACCGGAGTCAACAAGCATACTTTTAGAATTTGATTAAAAGGGAATATAATATGGAATCGCGTATCTCAAGAAATTAATATGCAATAACTGAGTCAAGGGACTCAGAGGATCCAAGGCTAGACTGAGTATAATAGGCTTCGGGCTTCTATTGTGACATCTACTGTAAATTACAGAAATGTTAAAAGTAAACAAAATAAAGTAACTAAAATGTGGTCTAAAATCACCCCTTTAGACACCCCTTTTACTTCACTGGTGTCAGATATGAAAGGCAATAGTCTCCCGTTCTGTCTGCTGTGTGTTGCAGCAGAGGGACTCCCTGCCGCTGAAAGGGGCAGAGTAACTTGCATGCCCTCTAGTACAGTTTACACATGCACGACTTTAAAAGCTAGCAAGACAGGTTTCGATTCACATTAGCTGGCGAGCCTTGTTAAAAAAACGAATGATAATGTAACATGCCACTGTTCATGAACAAAGTTATACTGAGATTTCCTAAGATACGCGATTAAAAAATAAATAAATAAAAATTTGAATCTCCTGCGGAGCACATTCCATAAGAATCAGTGGTTTTACAGTATATATCGCCTTTAAAGGTGGCTTCTCAAAACGCTTTACGGGATAAAAACAACCAGAACAGCAGCAACAACAATATTGTATTTCGTTGCACTTTGAAAACCAAGTAATAACTTAACTATACAGTACGTGCAAACGTTTCGTATGTTGCTGTCGTGAATGCCTGCGTACCCATAAGTATCTTATTTGCCTTGAGTCTGTCTACAGTATCTCTGTCCCACTACCCCCATCTCTCCCTCAATTCAATTCAAGGTGTTTTATTTGTTTGACAGATGGGTACAATTCTTGTTGGGAATGTATACTTTGATATTTACACCCGGCGCGGCACCGAGGGAGCGTCTGCATTTATAACTTGGTTTTTAAAATTAGTCACGCAATATGAAGCATCTTCTTTTACTTCTGAGTCCCTTAAATACATTGAACACAGCTTTCTCACCATCCTTACACAAAGCAGAAACTGTCCGATGACTCACAGTACAAGTGGAAAGATTACAGATTTTAATCGTCTTTAATTTTGTCTTTAATTTTGCCTGTGGAGTGTATCTTATTAAGCTCTAAATTGCATTTTGAGCGCGGTTTTTTACTTTTTTTTAATTGCATTTTGGGCGCGGACAGCACATACAAGGGTTAATGAACTGCGCCAAGAAATTTAAAATAGTATTCTTTAGGTGTGAGGGTAGGAGTGGACCGCAGCAGGCATAATCAGCAAACCAGGAAAACAAAGAACAGGACAGGTGAGATGTGTATCCAGAAAGCGAGTGATCAGAAAAAGGAAATGGAAAACGCAGAAAAAGAAAACGCTTTACAGGATAAAAACAATAACAACAGTAGTGGCTGGGCAAACGATTTTTTTTATCGAAATACAAATTGAGATACTGTACTGTATAATGATGTGCATGAACAAAGGTATACTGCAATTTTCCTTAGATACGCGATTAATGCTTCGTAGGAGGAGGCGGTCTTTTCCTCTTGTCTAACAGTTTGTCCACAAACAAAACATTCCTGTTAGACAAAAGGAATTGAAAAAAAACAATTTTGTCAATGAAAACCGGTGTGTGTGTCTCTCCCTGCTGTATGTTCCTCTCACAAACTGCTGAATGAATAAAATAATTTTATTGAAAATGCGTTTGCGATTGTCTGGTATTTAATCTGGTCCCTTTTAACTGTTTTTCGATCTACTGTATTGCTTTGAGATGCCACTTTTAAAGGCGATATGTAAAATAAAGTTTTTTTTATTATTGTTATAGAGAAACATGATCAGATTTTCCCTGGTTCAGAAAAAAGATCTAAAGTGCTACACATAACTTTCTTAATTCGATGTATTTAAAGCAGTGAACTACTGTAGGTGTCACATAACATTCAGAAATACAATCACGTATTTGACAAATAAAAACGATTATAATCTAATCCTTCCACGTTTGATCCCAAAATCCCAAGAAATATAAATCTTGACGGGTAGAAAGCTATGCTGAAAGTTTATTAAGATGCTTAGAAGACAAAGATACTGTATCAATTTATGTTGCATTAGCCTGATTATGATTAAAAAACACATATAATTAAACACGCGTTTGCGATTTAAATCAGAACACGATTTAAATCAATATCGATTCCATATTATATTAGCAGAAAAGCTTAAAACTACCACTTTTTCACACGCTATTTCACATGCTAGTTAAATACTTCGATGCTTAAAATCGTTAGGGAGAAATGGAATACCGGTGTGTATTTTTCCTTTAAAGTGCCGAATCCTGGAATCTGACTGGCTGACACCCCTCTGAAGTGGTTCCATAAAATCTGGTATACGGAAAAGAAAGCGTTGATAAATACAAGTGTCTTTTAATACACTCTTTGCTGTGCTCTTGAGGATCCTTGTGATATTTTAAGCTCTAGTTGAATGATAAGTGTCGCATTTTAAATCATTTTCGTAGTTAGAAATTATGAAACGCCCTGTTAAAAGCAAGGAAGTTTTTATGCCCGTTGAAGTAAAACAAAATGCCTGACAAAGTATGGCTTGGACAGATTCCAAGTGCTTGTACAAATGTGCTAAAGAAATTATACTTTGAGTATACAGCTTGTCTAAAGTCATCCATTATTAATACTATTAGTAATATCTTCAGTAAAGGCTTTGATGCATAAATATTTATGATAAAGGTAGGCTGTGTACTTTTGTCCAACTGAGCAATCTTGCTTTCATAAAATATACCAACATTTTAATGACTGATGATTAACATGCTGTAATACACAGTTCAAAATTAAAGGCTCAAATGCTGTACATGAGAGGTTAAGCTCCCCCTGGCGGTTTTACAAGGCGACGCCGGATAGTTAACCACGTGACACCACGTTAACTGCGTCATACCGCGTGATACTGTGACACGCCCACCGGGGTATGCCGCGAAATACCTCACGCATTTTGAATGGCTGCATCTGTAGTTCACTGTTTTAAATACATCTAATTAAGAAAGTTAGGTGTTAGCATAAACTATTAGCAATCAATAATATTAAATTAAAGTTAAATACAAAACTAAAGAAAAAATAGGGTTAAATATAATTCAAAATATTTTGCTAACAATGTTAACTGTTTATGAATAATAAAATGTATTAACTAAGGAGTAGGATGGCACAGTTGTTAGTATGTTTTTTGTTTTGTTTCTTTTTCATAAATACAACAGTAGTACCTGATGTCTGAAGTGGAAATCTAATAAGTAAATTGATTCTTAAAAATGTAGAGAGCTTTGAAAAAAATATATTGGTGCTTTTAGATAATATATTTCAAGGATGTAACTGCTGTGCTACAGTACGTGCAGAATTTTAGAAATCAGTTTGTCAACAAAGTACACTGTTTAGGTTAGTTTAGAAGACAATGTACCAAAACAATATATGCTGTCTGGGTCATTAGAATTAGCTGAAAGTAACTGATAAGCTTTGAATAACAAATCTAGTTTTTCTTCTCTCGCTCTATGATGTAATCTGTTTTCTCTTAGAGAAAGGGGAAGTTTTAGAAGGGACCAAGTGCTGAACTTTTTTACAGCGCAACGTCTTATAAAAACCCTGTACTGCTTGTAACAAATTGAGTCTCTGGTTGCACTTTGCGAAGTGGCAGCAGGGCTCCCAATATTGCAATATTGAAATAAAGACCTTACTCAGGTGAGAACTCTTTCTTGTGGCTTCCTTGATAGTTATATTTCCATGACAATTTGGGGGCTCGTCCGGGATCACAAACCTGAGCGCGAACGGCTGCTGAAACTCCATCCGGACCCGGACAATTTTAGCAAATTGGACGAACCTCGGAGGATAAACTGTTTATCCTTCCAGAGACGCGTCTGGAGAATTGGCAGTTGTCTGTAAGTAAGTAAGTGATCCTTTAAAATTAATAGTTTGAGAAGCGAGCCACAGGGGTGGTCTCACGCGGGTTTGATGAGTCCAGGACTCATATAAAGAACTTATCTTAACACAGACGTGTGGTTTTTGCTCTGCGGAGTAGTTAATGTGATAAGGTTCTAAGTAAGGCACCGATCGGTAAAAATGGGAAATTAAAATTCAGAGACGAAAATGGGACCGAGCAGTCCAGCAAAAGTACATGTACGACAAATTCAGAGAAACAATTATAGCCTGGGTTAGAGTAAAAAAAAAAATTATGTTCATGAACTGTAAAGCTAGGGTAATAGGTGTAAGGGAACTTGCACATAATTTATATATGATAATTATGGGCCCATAACTATGAAGTATATAACTATAACTATAACTATCTTTGTAAGTGAATCAGAATCGACAGAGGAAAGTTGAATTAGGAAAAAGAAGTTTCCTGAAGAAGGGGAAACTTAGAAGAGAAGGAGAAGAAAGGAAAGAAATTGAATTGGAAAACTTATGGAATGGAAAGAGGAATCACAGAAATAATGGGAAGCTTCAAAAAAGACTAGTCTTGAAAGTAAAGAACAGCAAGCTGCAGCTAAAGTCATGGCCATGCGTACTAAAAAGAAAAAGTCTCCACCGAAATTAGAAAGCGGTCCGGAGCCAAAGCCTTTTCACTTGTTTGTGAAATGCCAATGTGCACTTTTCCAGGTCCAGAAGGAACTCCAGCATATGTACATTGACATTGGTCTCCTAGTGAATTATTTGCATTAGTTAAGTCTTTTCCTAAATTGCCTGATGACCGTAAAGAATTTAGAAGAAAGGCAAGCCTTGTTCTCGATTGTCTTAAGCCTAATTACAGTGACATAACCTTGTTGCTAGATCATATTGTTCCTAAAGGTTTACAACGTCCTCTAAAAAGGAGGAGGCAGATTGGCGGATACATGACCCAAATGATGAAGAAGTATCCATCTAAATTAAACCACACGGACATGGAGAGGAAAAGATAGGCGGACGCTTCTAAAAAGAGGTAAGGACTCCTCTTTTCTAAAAAGTCCCTTGTCCTCTCCATGTTGCTGTGGTGGGTTCAGGGTTTTCCTGAAGCTGAAGCAAGTACAACAGAAAAAATGAGTTAATGGTGTATGTGTTTTAGATGCCTGTTTTGTGAAGGTGGGGTAGAAAAAGAGGGATTGCTGAAGGAGTAGCGTCTCGCCCTGCCCGTGCGAAAAAATCCAGGTGTTGCATCCTGGTACACGACTGCAGTACGGCTGAAGGTAGTAACTAGAACTGTACTCGCAGAAGAGCCGAAAATGGTAACTCGATTCAACTGTGTATTTAAAGCCAGGATTTGGAACCTGGTCCGTGTTCCCGAATTGTGATAGTTCGTCAGTTTGTCTCGACTGGGGGATTCCGCGGGGCGCGTGGGAGACGTGAAAATGGTTTGGTGTGAAGAAAAAAAGTTTGATTAATCCAAAGTGAAACTTAAAAGAAATATTGACTGTCAGACGGAATTTAGGCTGAACAGGAATGTAGAAAAGTGTATGAACATTTGGATAAAAATAAACAATAGTTAGAGGAATATTTGAGAATTCAACAGAATATCATAGATGAGACGCAAAAATCCCTGATGGAAAAGCTAAAAGCAATGGCTGAACGAAAGGAAGTTATATATGCAGAAAAAGAAAAAGCAAAAGAAGAAATAGAATGCCTTGAGAGAGAATCTGGGAGAAGGGTGGGAATCAGTGTGGAGATTTTTGAAAGAGCATTACCCACCGAAAACTGATTAGAGAAAAGTAACAGCATGTCAGCAGAAGGAAGTGAGGATGTTTTCAGATTTTACAGAAAGGTTTATAGCTTTATGGATAGTATACTCGGGGTTAGCCGATGAAAAGGAAGTGAATGAAGATACTTCCACAGTAATAAAACAAATTTACTTGAGTGTGTTAAACCTGATGTTGCCAAGAATGTACAACTATGCTTTCCTGATATTACGGACAGCGGAGAGAGATTTGATTTAATAACTCGCGAAGCATGCATGCAGAAGTGCGAGCGCTGCAAATGGGAGGTAAAAAGACTCCCAAGGAGGAGAAAAGGGAGCCGCCAGTTTGTCGAAATTATTGTGCGACTTTCATGTTATACCGAGATATAAAACCCCAAAGACAAAACTACTAATAAGCTGGTGTGCAGTTACTAAAAAAAAGGTGTTTTTTGGAGAAATTGGAAGAAAGAGGCTTGAATTCACAATTAAAGAACATGTCAGAAGCTGAAACGAGAGCCGTGCGTGAACTAAAAGTTTTAATCTAGTAAACCCCTCTGTAGCCTTCCTAAATTTATCTCAGGATTGAAATAAAAGTGAAATAATCTTACAGTGTGCAGTAACTGGGGGACACAGGAGCACAGCTGTCCTACTTTTAGACTAAAACAGCATAAAAATGTGATATAAAGTTTTCTAACGGGTAACAGGAGGCTACAGGAGAAGGGGTGCAAGGGTTGTGTTTAAAGCAAATATAAGCTGTCACAGTCTGCTTGGGTAAAGATGTACAGTTTCAACTACTGATGTGGGTGGGGGACACCCCAGACCTATTTTAGGCCCAGACTGCAGCATTTTATAAGGAATTACTGCATGAAATAGCATTTATGTAAACTAACTTAATAGAGTTATGTGATATTGTGATTGTTTTACCTAATGAGGGAATCCATAAGGCCGGGCTACTCCAAGTACTGGATCTTGAAAAAAAAGGAGTATAAAACCAACTACATGATAAAGCCAGGGTGAATGCCTTCTCAGAACGAGCTTGTCTAGTGACGTATTGGTTTAAGGGGGGTAGTGCAGTCTAAAGACAAAATTGCCTTGACCCCTGCAGCAGAAACCGGTTTTGATGTTTTGAGACAAGCTTTCTTGCAGGCACTGGCCCTGGACTGGATTCCCTCAGACGGATCATCTGTATGTAATCTGTATGTAAGTGAAAGAAATGGGTTGTGAGCTGCTGTGCTGGTGCAGGAGCATGGAGATAGGCATCGTCTGGTGGGTTATTATTATTCAGGACCCCTTGATGCGGTGGCCAAGGGGCCGTGTTTATGTGTTGTGCAGGCTACCTGCCTGGCTGTATAAACTGTGAATAATCTGGTGTAGAACTAGCAGACCGAATGAAAATATTTAATTGAAACTTGTAAATATGCTAAATGG
The DNA here is from genome assembly GCF_055471065.1 of Atractosteus spatula. Classification (NCBI taxonomy): domain Eukaryota; kingdom Metazoa; phylum Chordata; class Actinopteri; order Semionotiformes; family Lepisosteidae; genus Atractosteus; species Atractosteus spatula. The sequence continues at coordinate 414,885 of NW_028296868.1, forward strand.
AAACTTGTAGCAATTTATATAGACTGTATATATACATTTGGTGGATGCCACAATTTTGGATGGCAGTGAAGGAATAGGGATTTCCCCAACATGGCAGGGACTCCAGTTAAGAATGCTGGGTTTGTCTCTGAACTGTTAGAAGCTTTGCAGCTGCTTATTGAAGTAGCTGTGGTAAAGTGTAAATCACATAATAAAGAAATGTTTCCAGTAACTCGAGGGAACAACTTTGCAGATGCAGCTGTCAGGTGAGCAGTCCTGGTAGAGCAGGAGTCTGAGACCCCTGTGAGACCTCTGTTGGTGAAAAGGGGACAGCTACAGGATATTCAGGCTGAGGCCTCTAAAGCAGAGAAAAGGACATGGTTAGAAAAGAGTGTGGTGCTTCATGATGATTGGGTGTGGTGCTGCCAGCACACTGGACGCCCTGCATGCCTTCACAGCCTAATGCCCTTTGTAGCTCGACAAATGCACTCTGTCGGACACCTGGGTGTGAGAAATGGTGTGCTGGTTACCCAAACCTGGGTGGGGACCGTGTTTGAAGCAGTAGCCACTTATGTGGTATCTCAATGTGATGCTTATCAAAGGAACTCAGCTACAGTTCAGGTGCGGGTGCTACAGCTCAAAAGGCCTGCTCCTGAGGAACCTTTCATGCACTGGCAAATTGACAATTGTCAAGAGAAACCTGGGCTCTTATAATCTGTTTTCCCAGTGGGTTGCTGCCACTGCCTCTGTGTCTACCAAACACTTGATAACAGAGATAAGCCCTCGGTGGGCACTGCCCTACCGCTTGTATTATGATCAAGGGACAGGCTGTGGCTGGATTATTCGGGGTGAGATGGACTGAGATCACCCTCAGTCTGCTGGAACAGTGGAATGAAGGAACAGAACTCTAAAAGATCGACTAGACATCAGACTGAAGGAGCGCCATGGGATGCGGGCTGGATCAAACAGAACTGTGTAATAGAGCCTGTTTGATATCATCACAGGCCAATCAACGAAACTTCCTGGAGGGACGAATTTGGCTAATGGATTGTTGAATTTGCTAATTCTCTATTGTAGTATTGTAGGTTTTTTTGTAGGTTGTTAATTGAAGTGGTGCACGGGGCTGGTGAACAGGTGCTGGACACTTGGAGACCTCCAGTAGAGGGAAGACACGACCTGATACCTGGCGAGTGGGTGTGGTGAGGAAGATATACCCTGCCTGATGTTGCAACCCTGCTGGGAAGGACCATATCAAGTGCAACTGACTACCGACTCTGCCATCTGAGTGACAGGATGAGATCGCTGGATCTACGCATTGCGCCGACACCGAACCACTGCACCAGAGACTGAGTGAACATTAATTATTATATTGTCACTGTTTCTGTGTTTGTTGAGCTTCCTGAGGGGTGGCGACAGTGTACCTGTTAAGTGTAAGGAGCTTTACTTTGATAAAATGGGGATATGGAATCAATACTTTATCAGTCAGCCACAAATAATAATCAGAGCTCATGTTGGGATTGTATTGCTATAAAAGATGCTCATGGGAGTAATCCCCTTTGATAGAGGTGATTATTTAGGTTTATTGGCATGGGTAAATAGCCCTGCTTTTAGTCTGAGTGTAACTCAGATGTATTAGAATGGAAATAACTGTATGCTGCTCGCTATAATCACAGTTTTAGGCCATTCTCTATTAGGGTGATAGACAGCTGTTTAGGTGACCCAGCTGTTGACCAATCTTGTAAAAAAAAAACCCTAAGAAAAATGCTGGGCTCCAGCCCACAGGGATTTACCTGTGCTGTAAGAACTAATGCATGAATAAGGAGACTGGATTCTGGTGAAAGACAGGAAAAAGAGGTGGTGTTCGCTCAGGTGGAGGGGGCCGTACCAAGGCTGCTGACCACTGCGACTGCTGTGAAAGTCACGGAAAGGGTTCCCTGGATTCATGCTTCCCACTGTAAACGAACTGAGCAAAGTGCACAAGCACAGATGGGGATCACATGCTTGGGACTGATGTGCCCAGCCTTTTTCCTTTTTATGTGGAAGCCTGTCACCACCCAGAAAGAGGAAGAATCTAAACGCGAAGCCTCTTTGTATACAAACTGGCTGAATGAAACTGATAATGAGGGGGATAGGAGTAATTTGTGGTATAAATTTATAAATCATACAGTAAAGTTAAAGAAATGTAATGCATCTTGTTATGTATGTGCTTTAATGCCTCATTCTACAGCCTCACCCATTTCTCTCCTGGTTAAAATCACGGTTTGGGCCAGGGGGAATGTTTTTCTTTAAGTTACTAACACCGATTATAGGGGCTGTGATACTTGTCTTCCTGTTTTTGTGTTGCTGTACGAAATATATTATTCCAATGCTTTGAAATATGGTAATGAATATGTTTGTGCATCAGTATGTTCTGATAAGAACGCAAGAATCCGAAGTATGGGAGCCTCCTGGGAGTCCATATGAAGAATCTAACTTTTAATCATTTTCAAGAATAAAAAGGAGGGAATTGAAGTGGAAATCTAATAAGTAAATTGATTCTTAAAAATGTAGAGAGCTTTGAAAAAAATATATTGGTGCTTTTAGATAATATATTTCAAGGATGTAACTGCTGTGCTACAGTACGTGCAGAATTTTAGAAAACAGTTTGTCAACAAAGTACACTGTTTAGGTTAGTTTAGAAGACAATGTACCAAAACAATATATGCTGTCTGGGTCATTAGAATTAGCTGAAAGTAACTGATAAGCTTTGAATAACAAATCTAGTTTTTCTTCTCTCGCTCTATGATGTAATCTGTTTTCTCTTAGAGAAAGGGGAAGTTTTAGAAGGGACCACGTGCTGAACTTTTTTACAGCGCAACGTCTTATAAAAACCCTATACTGCTTGTAACAAATTGAGTCTTTGGTTGCACTTTGCGAAGTGGTAGCTGGGCTCCCAATATTGCAATATTGAAATAAAGACCTTACTCAGGTGAGAACTCTCTCTTGTGGCTTCCTTGATAGTTATATTTCCATGACATGTCTCAGTGGCTTTCAAAATTAAATTATGCATGCAAACCTGTGAACTAGAAAGATAACTAAGATACCCATCCATTTATAATGGTGGCGAAGTGGTTAGCATTGCTATCTTGCAGTACTGGGGTCCTAGGTTCAATTCCTGCCATCCTGTGTGTGGGGGTTTTACATGTTCTCTCTGGGTTACATGGTTTTTCTCCATATGTGTGATATGACTCCCTCTCGCACTCCGAAACATACTGGTAAGTTAATTGGTTTATGGGAAAACTGGCCCTGGTGTGTGTGTGTTTGTGTCTGTCTGTCCTGTGATGGACTGGCGCTATGTCCAGGGTCCGTTGCTTACTGGGATAGGCTCCAAATCCTCTGTACTGGATAAAGAGATTAGAAATGGATGGAAGTAAAGGCACTGTGTGGATGGAACTATACACAGTGTTAGAAACCCACGATGAAATGGCAGCATCTCACTGAGAATAAAATATTTAATAGTGCTGGCTTAAGGAAACAGCCTTTCCACCTCTCTTGCACATCAGTATCCATACCTAGTTATTTAAACAAATTGCCTCTAATTATAAACATCTTAATATGCTGGCTCTGTGGATCCGCATCAGCTATGTTTGCCCATTCCTTCAATTCATGTGCATCCAACACACAGTTCAATGCCAGCAACTACACATAATCTAAAATACAATCCTTATTTCAGTATCTATGTAAACATATAGTCTGTTAACTTCATCATCTTCATCAAAATTATGCCTAACCCCATTAGGAAGTGTTCTTGTTATAAGTGTATTCCTCAGCTTTCCCCAAATTATCTTCTTCTTGCCAACATCTCTAGTCTTTTATCCTGCAATAACTTAGCCAACACTTAAATCTCCAAAAGCTGCTTGTGTTAATTTCTTTAAATCACAAATATCATGTGTAAATACTGGCCATGTAATACTCTGCATTGTGGAATAATAGTTTATTTTAAAGGGAACTAGAGAAATCAAGAAAGGCTTTTTTTCTAGAATTAATAAATGCACATCCTGTTCACTGGGGAAATTAAATCCACACTGAGCAATCTTCAATATGTTCAGAATATGACAGCAAGAATCCTATCAGGGATGCATTACACCTGTTTTCAAGTCCTTCAACTGGTTACCTATCAGATTTCGAGTCAACTTCAAAATCCTTATCCTCCTTATATACTGTCCTACAACTGTTATTATTGATCACCGAATTATTGTACTTGACATGACTTCATTCAGCCTTTCCTGAACGTCTATGACAGGCAGAGAGAGTGCTGTTTCTGGTGCGATCTTTTGCAGCTGACATTTCACTGTTTTAAACAAACAAGAAATTAGATTGCTCATAAATCAGTTATTCTATATAAACACAGCGTAATTGCCCTCCGAAAATCCTCTTTTTCTTGTTCGTTTTAGAGACCTTGATCGAAACTGATTTTAGATGTCAGAAAGGATTTATTTTCTCTGTATTTCCTACATTGCTTTGTCGAGATTTTAACTTTATATCTAACTTTATATCTAGGCTCAGATTTCAACTATAAATCGTACAGTAATTAATAGCAGTAAATACTGATGTTTTGCGCCCTTTTACCACAAAAATATATGTTTTGTAGTTGGGATTAACTTTATTTCGTATGCGTAGCTACTCCGATTCGGACACCGAACAGTTAAAGATGGTAACCATGGTAACTGGGATGTGTAGTTTTTAATTCCGTTTGAATTATAACTGTACGTACTGTCTTCATATTTGGCCAGGGCTTTAAAGAGAAGGCGCGCCAAAAAAATTCGGTGCCGTCGTCTCCGCTTTAAAGGTACCCCCGTGCTGGAAGAATTTGACCTCGGAACGTTTGCCCAGCGTAGTTATAGTGGACATAAAAACAAGAGTTCGCTGGCATTATATCCTAGAAGACACAGACCGGCACCAGACCGGTAAATGCTTGATGAACTAGGGATTGGACAGTTTCCAAGTGCTTGTACGAAAAAGCTGAAGCCCCTCGCGACTATTATGAGAGGCTTAGGCGCACTTATTTTGCAGGGCGGAATGAAGAGGGTTGCGAAGAGAACGTGAATTTCAAAGGTTTATTCATTGCTAATCTGCATCCCTCAATCAGGAAAATGATTGTGATGCACACTGATGCAAAAGCGATGAAAATGGCTGACATTAGAAGGTTGGCTCAAAAAGCCTGGGGAGCTGAAGTCTCTGCTTCCTCAGAGCGAAAACCTGCTAAAACGGCCGTGTTCGCCACTAAAGCCAGCAGGGTTGACGACTCGCCTCAGCTCGAGGGAGCTGAGGTTCCTGAGCCCGCTAAGCCCCGGCGCAAAATAGGCAGGCAGGACCGCACTAAGCGTCAGAGCCGCCGTGAGCGCTACGGGGAAGGCAAGGGCACAGGCAGAGCCTATCAGAAGGCTGGACGAAGGGAGTCGACTGCAACCCACCTGGCCAGGCTTGAACAAGCCCTGCTTGAGAGATCAGGACAGGGTAAACCTTCCGCACTGAATGCCGGAAGCGTGAATGAGCTTAGTGGGACCACGCCCCTTCTCACTGGAGGAGGCGGGGATCCATCCCAAACCCCTCCCTCAGTCTATCTGATTGGGTGGGAGGGTTCCTGCCTGGAAGAAGGCTGTGACTCTGAGTTGGGCGCTGACCCCGCCCCTGAAGTCAAAGAAAAGGCAGGCTTCCAACAATTCTTAGGGAATCTCAGCCAGAAAGGCAAAGCAAGGCGTATTTATATCAAGGTTTCTCTTGAAAACGTCTTAGATAGAGAAGCACTGGTTGACACTGGGGCTGAAATTAGTTTGATGTCAGCCGATCTACTCAGCGAGCTCAAACGAGTAGCGAAAGGAAAAGGCATCAGACTTAAGGTAGAACCGTGTAAGATAGATATTTCCAGCTATACCCAGGATCATGCCAGGATCACACACCGAGTGTGGGTGGCACTTAGGTTCGGGCCAATGAACGTGGTGCATCCTGTTTACATCTCTAGGTTTAAAACAGAGCCACTACTCATTGGCCAAGACCTGCTTGACAGGCTGGAGCCTCTGGTGGACTGCCAGCGTGGAAAATTGTGGGCTCAGGTCAAGCACCCTAAGCCTGTCGTACAGCAAAAAGGGGGGTTCAGTGGTTATGCTGTGATCACACAGTGCCCACTGAACACCATAGCTGAGTTGGAGGATTCTCCTGGTTCCTCTGGACGAGAAATAAATGTCTCTTCTTGCTTTCCAAAACTACAGGGAAGTCCTGCCCAGGCCAGCACTCCCACGGTCTCCCAACTACAGGAGCAGTGCTCCGAGCAGCTGCTTGACCCGCCAGGTAAAGCACACCCCTTTTTCATCCCTGAAGAAGAGTGGATCTCCCTGTCCGGTAATGAATGGGAGTCCTTTCTGTGCGCCCTGGTACCTCAGGGGGACAAGGACTACCACCCCATGGTGGTGGGAGGGGTCCAGGTGGCAGAAGTGCAGGTTGATGATGTAATTCTCAGCCTCAGCTCTGAGAAGTCCATAATCAGTGAACGTCTGTTCGAGGACCTGTCGCGAAGCCGTCAGGTGACCCTGGTGACGCAATCACAGGGTCTGTGGTGGGCACCCCCACCTCATAGGTCCATTTGGAGCAAAGGAAGCTGTGCAGCTTCCATCTCCATCGGAAAAAGGAAGTTTGCTCACTACTTCCAGGTAGCACCTCAGCTGACCCATTCGGTCTGTATTGGTGCAGACCTGTTGGTTCGACTGGGCGCCCAGCTGGACACAGTAAACAGTGTGCTGTGGACACGGGTGAACCCAGATGCCCACTCTCTAAGCGGCGACCCCGAGAACATTCGGTCAGGTCAGACGATTCCTCAGGCCTGCCAGGTAGTAAACGAATCGGACCTGATCGTTCCTGCGTCAACAGCAGGGTTTCCGGTACGCCTTGTCCTAAAGAAGGGACAGAGGATGGATGCTGAGATGGTTTTCTTCCAACCATCAGCTCAGTTTATCAGACTGAACCTAGCAGTCTGTGGTACCCCCAGACTGGAAAGGAATGGCCGAGCCACCTGCCTGTTGGTGCAAAACATAGCAAAACAAGATGTCAAAATCCCTGCTCGCACTGACATGGGACTGGTAATTGACAATGGGTTCTATGATTTCGAACTGGCCATCCCAGTACTGGGGCAGCTCCCTGGTCCCTTGGCCAGGGAGGGGGGGACCGAGCAGGTGTACTACACCTACCCCCGGCGGATGATTGCAATTATGCCAATAGAGGGATTCTGCAACCAGGAGGTGTGCAGAGTGGACCTTAGCGATAAGGATGAGATGGTTGTGTATACAGTACACGCAGGGGTTCCGACGGACCACTCAGCCGAGAGTGCGACCCGGGATACCGCCATGCCGTCAAAAGCGGGGTTCCTAGAGCAGGTACAGGATCAGGTTGGTAAGGCAGATGCCCTGGAAACGGAAAGCCAGCGTCAGCAGCTGCATCAGATCTTCCAGGATTTCCAGGAAGTGTTTGCACGGGACGCCTATGACTGCGGGGTGACGGATTTGCACACAGTGCGCATTCCTACGGCCCCTGGCGCCCGCCCAACCTATGTCAGGCAGTATCGCATTCCCCTCACGGCATACGAGTACATAAAGCAGACGTTGGATGCTCTACTAGAGCGTCAGATCATAAGGGAGTGTAACTCCACTTATAACTCCCTACTGTGGCCGGTGCTGAAACCCAATGGTAAGTGGCGTCTGACCATTAACTACCGGCAGTTGAATAAACAGGTTCCTTTGTCACGATGGCCAATGATCTACCTAGATCGGGAGTTAGCCAAGGTGACAACAGCAAAATATTTCACCACAGTGGATGTGGCCAATGGGTTCTGGACCCTTAAGGTAGAACCGACAGACCAGTACAAACTGGCCTTTTCCTTTGGAAACAGGCAGTTCACCTGGAATCGATGCCCCTTTGGGTATTCCAACTCCCCAGCGGAGTTCAACATATTTCTGCACAAAGCCATGAGTGATGCAGCCGCCAGGGGCAACCTGGTCTATGTGGACGATATTCTGATGCGGAGTCAGACCTGGGAAGAACACATGGCCGAGATCAGGCATGTGTTGACCCAGCTCTCCCGTGCAGGGGCCAAACTGTCTCTGGCTAAGGGACAGTGGTGTAGGACCCAAGTGGAGTACGTGGGACTATTGGTTGGAGCCCAAGGCATACAGCCACAGTCCAGCAGAGTCCAAGCTATCCAGAATATGAAGTCGCCCACTAACCTGTCTGAACTGCGCAGCTTTCTGGGAGTATGTAATTATTCCCGGCAGTTCATTGAGGATTACGCTGAAATAGCAAGGCCCCTCCACAAGCTGCTGCAGAAAGACGTGCCCTTTGAGTGGGGACCTTCCTCAGAACAGGCTGTGATGGAGCTGAAGCGCAGACTCGGTAGTGCGCCGTGCTTGGCCTACCCTGACAAAAATAAGGTCTTCTACCTTGAAGCAGGGTTCTCAGAGCACTGCCTTGGGGCTGCTCTGAGTCAGGAATATGACCAAGAGCGAAGGGTGGTGGCGTATGCCAGTCGAGCCCTGAACCCAGTGGAGCAAAAGTTCTTGGACTGCGAGAAGGCCCTGTTGTCTACGGTCTGGTCGGTAGAACAATTCCGTAGTTATGTAGGGGGACAAAAGATCATCATCGAAACCTGCCACCAACCTGTGACATTCCTGCATAGCCAGAGACTGAAAGCGGGCAGGGTGTCAAATAGCAGGATTGTGGCATAAATGATGGCCCTACAAGGCTATGAGATAGAGGTACGTTATGCACAGAGCAAGAAAATGTACCTGGGACAGGGCCTGGCTTTGGGCCAAGTGTGTCACGGCTGTGACACTGACATGGAAGCTCCAGAAACAATTCCCGCTGCTGAGCTACCGAACAATCACCGGTACTACGATGAAAACGTGGGCCAGGGCTTACCCATGGCCTATGTTGACGGTTGCTCTTTTCGCCACGAACAGCAGGTGCTAGCAGGGGTAGGAGTAGTCTGGCAAGACAATACTCCCTGTGGGCCGACCCGCTATAAGCTAGGACAAAAGACTAGTCAGTATGCGGAAGTAGCTGGGGTGCTGATCACCCTCCAGCAGGCCCTGACAAATGGCCTTAAACAATTTGTCATCTGTAGTGACTCGAACTACACCCGACATAGCTTCGTGTCCCATCTTCCGTATTGGAAGGGTACCGGCATGAAAAATGCCCGGGGCAAGGAAGTAAAGAACAAAGAGTTGTTCCTGGCCAGTGACAAGCTCACGACCGAGGCTGGAATGATGGTTTACTGGAGGAAGGTGAAGGGACACTCCCAGGTGAAGGGACCCGACAAAGACGGGAATGATGAGGCCGACCGGCTGGCTAAATCTGGCGCCTTAGAGGGTGAACCCTGGCAGTTCCAGCAGGAATGGCTACCCCCAGAAACCGTGGCTGAGGTCAAGGCGGTCACCCGAAGCAGGGCTAGACAGGATGTCGGAGCTGACCCTCAATCTGTAGTGCTTGGGTCACAGGGTTTTAACACCGATCTTGCGGAAATGCAGAAACAGGACCCAGCAATTGGGCTAATGTATCAGCATATCGCTGACCCAGTGCGTCAACCTCTTTCGGAGCAGGTGCTGAGCCAGTCTCCAGAGCTGAAGGAGCTGGCAGAGGTGAAAGACAACCTAAAAATTATAAAGGGGTTGTTGGTTTGTGTACCAGTTGCACAAGGTGTCCCAAAGTGGGTAGTTCCCCGCTGCCATTGGGGGGTCATGATCCAACACGCTCATGACGAGCCCTGTGGGGGTCACCGGGGAATCAAGGCCACGTACGACACTATCCAGCAGGTGGCATTCTGGCCTCACATGGGCCAAGACATCGCCGCGTATGTAAAGGGGTGTCTGACGTGTAGCCAGTTCCAACCATCACGGCCCTTGCACCGTGCACCACTCCAGAAAAAGGGCATGACATTCCCCTGGTCCAATCTACAAATGGATTGGGTGGGGCTGCTGGTGAGGTCATCCAGAGGGAACAAATATTTCCTCACGGTTACGTGTGCATTCACAAAATGGATTGAGTGCCTCCCAGCACCCAACGACACGGCAGAGACAACTGCAGTGCTGTTGGTGAACCATGTGTTCAGTCGATGGGGACTCCCCCTGACCGTGGACTCGGATCGGGGAACCCATTTCACAGCTACAGTAATGGCAACCCTGTGGAATATGCTTGGGGTCAAGGCCCAGTTGCATATCTCCTACCACCCTCAATCCTCGGGCCAGGCAGAAAGGGCAAACCGAACGGTGGTTAGTATGCTCAAAAAGTTTGTCTCCACCAGCAGTAGGGACTGGGACATTAAGCTGCCCCTGGTTCTGATGGCCATCCGAGCCACGCCCCATTGCTCTACGGGGGTCCCACCTTTTGAGATGATGACAGGTCGGAAGATGACTCTTCCCCTACACTGTCTTTATGGGGTGGAGGACCTGAGCACGACGGGGGCTGCTACGGCCCATCAGTATGTGTCAGCAAGCACATCTGCAGGCAACCTTTGCTTTTGCCCAGAACAATCTGGGAAGGAGTGCAGAGGGTAGGAAAGCATACTATGACCGAAAGGCAGTTAACCAGGAACTCCAAGTAGGAGACAAGGTCCTGTACTTCCAATTTGCCAAACCCACAGGGGTGGCCCGGAAATTCTTACCCAGTTGGACAGGACCCCACGAGATTGTCGATAAGGTATCACCGGTAGCTTATCGAATTCGGATTGAAAAAGGAAGGCAATCTCTGGTCTATAAGTGGGTGCATCGCAACCACCTCCGGTTGTATCGCCCACCTCAAATGGCGCCGGAGGACACAGAATAGGGTTAAAAGTCTAAACCCGATCAAGAGGGGGGTGCCCCTTTGTAGCTGCAGGTAGTTAGGTACTGTAGTGTAGGTCCTCCTAGGAAAATATATTCAAAATTATAGTGGAACTGTACCATGTGCCTCATCTGTGTTCCAGAATGGGAATCCTAAAACTGCCACGGCTGGTCCTGACAGTGCTGTGGATCGCTTCGACACAGCCCCTTGAAGTTGTGGAACCCGGTCCTCCTACCGGCATAGTCCTGCAGGACGCTCCCGGATTGTTGTTAACAAATTGCAGAACATATACTCAGCGAGTGTATGTGCGGCTGGACCCAAGTGATGTGTTTCGGAAGCACATCAACATGAACAGTAGGGTGTCCCATCATGGCAGGCAGTGGGCTAAGGATGCTGTATGGCATGCCCAGCTAGACACTATACACATGCTCCGCCAGCTGAGGAAGGCAACAGTCAGCCAGGAGGAGATGACAGGCCTCAGCCGCCCCAAAAGGTTCTTGGGGGGTCTGATTGCTGTGGCCTCCACCGTGGGCTCGCTATTTTCAGCTGGTCTGTTTGCTGCTTACACTGTCACCCTGACCACCCTGAGAAGGCAGGTGTCTGGGTTACTTAAGGAAATGCCAGAAATTCAGGACAGGCTGTATCAACAGCAGCAGCGGCTGGAAAGCCTAGGGAAAACCTTACAGGGCACAATATTAGCAGTAAACCTTCATGCAGCAGTGTTAAATAACACCCTCCACACCGTGGGCAGGATTGTCGACGTGTTACAGTGGGATTATGCTTACGTGCAACAGGTCAGGATGCTGATGCAGGATTTGCTTAGGGAGCTTAGTGCCACGATAACTAGCTTAGCCATGGGACAGATTCCAACTTACTTGGTTCCACTGTCCTTAGTAGAAGAAGTACTTAGGACAACCACTTCTGAGATGGTGCAGCCATTACAGGTACATTTTGCATACAGTCTAGGCAGTGCCATTCCTATACATGTCAACCCTGAAGCCAAGGAAATAGGTTTCCTGTTGAACCTTCCCATCGTGAGTGGCAAGGATATCTATAGACTCAAGTCTATATCGAACGTTGGCTTCTGGAGGGGGGACATGCATGTGAAGTTGACCACCCCACCGCTCGTAGCTTACCAGGAGGATGATCCAAATTTGTATCTTGTTCCAAACCTGGAACTGTGTATATCAACCAAGGATATCCACTGGGTATGCCCAAGTAAGCCATTCCTTAGGGACACAACTCAGAGGTTGTGTGGTATCAGAAAGGGGGCTGCCACTGAAAAGTGTAAAGCCACAGTGACAAGCAAAAGTGAGGTTAACGAACCCCAGGTTGAGCAGGTGGGAAAGAAATGGCTGGTCAGCACACCACAGTTAACGGTTACAATAACATATGACAGGCATGATACAGCTACCGAAGTGCAGCTACCCAACCAAACAGTTTTTCTACAAGTTCCTGAAGGAGCGATAGTGCATCTCAACGATTTAGCACTGTATCACCTGGAGTCAGAACTATACGAAACGGAACTCGAGATTGTGGACGCTTTCAGAGGACACGGCATTGACTTGGATGAGAGAATCCAAGAGACAGTAAGTCTTGAGGGTGTACAGGTAGTCGAATTTGTTCTTAACGACACAAACTTAAAAACTACACTGGTAGGTCCCAAGCACAGTCGTTGTGGATCCTCTGGGGCGCTAGGAACAATAAACGTGGTCATCTTGACACTGCTGCTGGGTAGCTGGATCATGGCTGGGGTAATGTGTTGGATGCTGTTCTCTTGTATCAAAGCCTTGCGGGGTAGTTTGAATGAGACAAAGGGAGCAATGGTTTATCACCGAAATCAGGTAACCACTCCCAAACGTCTGCCTGCTGCAGAGCTATCCGATACTGATAGTGAACTGCCGGAAGTTTAAGGTCTAGAGCTAATGATGATGCCCAATGCCTCATTCCTAGGTACCTTATAACTGAGAGCAGGTATACGCAACGTTCTTTCCAACACTATTTCCTGTACAAATTCTCGAGAGGTAATGTGAATATTGGGTGGTAGAATCCACCGTGGTACAACAAACATCACTTAACTCTGTTTTTGTTTTGAAGGCAACAACGCCTCAGGACCTCGTGACCTTCAAAAAGGGGGGATATGTAGTGGCAATGCTTGTTAATAAGACAGAATTAAGCGTTGGTATGCTCCTAAAGGAGGCCCCATCTCACCCTCCATCTCTGTGGTGCAGCCACAGAGAAAGAATTCATGCAAGCTGATTTAAGATGTTTTTCTTTTGATAAGAAGCAAGCTCCCAGACGGGGATGCAATTAGCTAAGCCTGGCTATAATGATCAATGGTCATCCACTGGCGCCTATCTGTCTAGGGAGTGCCGAATGGACATCTGGACTGCATTTCTAAGTGTCAAGAGTAAGTGACTTATATCTCACCTTGACCAACCAATCAGGGACTGGCAGGGCGTGGTAATACCACGTGGGTCTCCAATGCCCGCCAAACTCTCAACCAATCAGCACACATCTGGGTCTTGATCAAAAAGGGAGCGCAAGCTCAGTTCTGGGCTCTCCTTGGCCATTTTCGCGCATCCTCAGAGACAATCACGTGACAACTGCTGTTGTCTGCAAAAGGACTTGGACTTTGTTCTAAGCGCGAGGCCGAGGATCCCGTACGTATTCAGAATTCTACCAACGTGAATGCTCCGCTTGATCAACGGCAGCCTACAGTTGGACCCTCGTCGACAACCTGAATAGCTTATTCAGAAGCAGCGCTGGACCGGGAACGAACCAGCTTCTTCCCAGGCAAAAGAGTGACTTGTGAGGACTCGCGGTCACACTCTGTGCATAGAGACTTTCTACTAGCCAGCCGGACTGCTGGTAGATCCCCTCGGAGCAACGACTGCCCTGCGCGCCGCAGTCAGATTCCTCCGGCCTTCCTACTCCGAGCTGCACCTCGACTGGTTGGCCGGTAGCAAGAGGACGCCGACACAACGCCCATTGGACAACCGCTGCAACAGAGCCTGTCAGCTGGTTTGGTGTTCGTGCCGGGAAATTCCAAATCCAAACACAGTGGATAAGTAAACCCCATGTTCTACATTGCGTCTCGAGAATTTAATTGTACCTCAACACAAGTTGTTATCAATTTAATTCATGAGTAATGTATTTACTTCCGAGTTTAGAGTAACAGTGGGTAATAACACTGATTAGCGATTTGGTAACCGAACGATATATATTGACATATATTCTCTGTTGTGTATCTCTTTGTGTTTGCATCTCTTCGAGATTATATACCTTGTATATTGATAACCCTCACAGTAAGGTCTGCCGCTCGTATCCAGGCAGACTAGTATATGTTTGGTGCACAGTTTATATTAATAAATGTATCTCGTGTATTGAACCCGTGTGTGTGCGTTGTTAGTTGTTCTGACGATTGATTTTCTAAAAGCCCCAACGAACAACCTCGTGATTACTGCTACAATTGATAATTGTCTCAGTAAACCCATCAAACCACTACACTATCAAGACCAGCCATACACAGTACAGTTTATGTACATACAGTAATGTTTATGTTCCTAAATTAATATCGTTTATGACCTTCAGATGCGTTATGCTCCTCTTCTTTTTATGCTCAGCTACTAAAATTTCCCTTTAGTGGTAAAATTCCATATAAATATTCAAAACTAAGCGGATTGAAATGTGCACAGTAAAGACATTAGATGATGAAATCTTTTCACTACCAACCAATGCACCACGAGTGCCCATGTCGGTCATTTTGGCCAGCCAATCACTTACCGCGGTGCCCTACGGTGCCCTGCGGGTTGGTTACTGTACCACGGGTTTTTACCGCTCATTTTGAATGGCTGCATCTGTAGGTTGTCTCTCGCAGTGTTCAGGAATTGCATTCCGAAACTGAGTCAGATCAAAAGTTGTAAGAAAAGCACCTATGGTGTCGGTTCTAACAGCTTTATTGATTCGATGTTAAAGGCCGGAAATGGGGCACAAGGCACGCGACCGCAAAAAGCGTCGCCATCTGCTTCCAGCTGCAAAATGCCGTTTGCGGACGCTGAAGCATTTGAACTTGAACTTTATTGCCATATGTAACCGGTACTGGTACAATGGAATTCTTACTTACAGAAGGTCTCTCGATTGTAAAACAAGTGTAAAAAACAAGACAAAGTGCAAACAGTGCATCAAGACAATGTACAAACAAACAATAGACAATGTGCAAGTAAACATGTAGACATTTCTTTCCAAGGCAGCGGGTACAAGCGATCTCGCGTTTTAAAACCACCAGGAAAAGCAAAAAGGCACTTTTCCTTGCTTGCGCCGGCACACAACGACGTGAGGAGGACACCGTAGTCAGCAGGATTCGAACTTGCGCGGGGAGACCCCAATGGATTTCTAGTCCATTGCCTTAACCACTCGGACACGACTACAGCGCGCGCCGCCATTGCTGCGTTCTTGCTACAATCTCACATGGATCGCGAGGCGCCGGCGGAAACCTTTTTCAAAGTCGTTCTCCATTAAAAAAAAAACCTTTCCAAAATACAAGCCTTGCAGACAGACACGCCTCAGAGGACTTAAGGGTTGCTTCATGTGGGAATGATAAAGTCTCCCCGTCCGGACAGGAAAATGGCACTTTGTTAGACACAAAAAAACAATCAACAACAGACAAATGTCTACAAGCATTTTAGAAGCCGCTCTTGAAATAGCTCTTACATTCGTGTTAGACGCAGGAATCGCCTTTTTATTGACGCTCTTACGAACGCCATGGAAAGCAAAACAAAGCAAAGCAGAGCAGAACAAAACGAACAAAATAAAACCCTCACGTCCTGCACTTGAATATAATGCCATTACGTTCCGAAGCGGTATTGGACGTCATCCTAGCACTGCAACCCGGGGCGTACGGTATATGGGAACGAGCACACGTCACGAATTGTCTCTAATCACTCTCTGCACTGTAAGGCGCCTTGAAGCGTGCACCCTCAGCATTCATCTTTGCGCATCTGTGAAAGGTAAACTCTTGAGCAAACTCTGAACCAGACACTCAAACTCCAGCTAGCATTAGGGGTAGCATTCCCACGCTACTTGAACACTTTGTTTACGCTCAGTGCTGGATTTTGGGAACTTTAGGACGAGTGGGACTTTTCTTCTATCTGTCAATTCGTTTTGTTTTGGAGACTCTTGGCTGTCTGTGTTGTATAGTGCAGCTTAAATAAAACGTTTTCGAAAACTGTGCCGGCTCAAAAGTTGTAAGAAATCCTCTCCAGCTCTTTTAAGTCTCTTCAGTTTTGTCATTTAAAGTGAAACTAGATGTATAACTGGAGCCTCACTTATGCAAATGGTGAGGCTCCAGTTCGACATCTAGTTTTACTTTATATGACAGAAGTACGTCAGACTGCGCCGGACTGGGGGATCACTTCCGGTTATTTTTACCATCTTAAACATTTGAAATCCTCCCCTAGGCAATTGTGACACTTCATCTTGGCTCCACCTAGGACACTCTTCAATCTTCCATCACTTCTCTCTTCTCCCGCAACACTCTCGTCTGTCGGTAGTATGTGGCGTCTTTGCATTACCACCAATCTCACCACAGCAAGAAAGCAGCAGGTTTTGGCAAGAGAGGAGGAGACTGCCTGGCCCAAACAGGGATCAAACCAGAGACTTTGGCGTTACTAGCACCACGCTCAAACCAACTGAGCTAACAGGCCTTGTTCTCGCTGTCCTCTCTGTGCTGCAAAAAATGGAATTCAGGGAAGTTTCTTTTGTCCTTCTTTGAATAGAAAGCCCTGCAATTCAGTGTACGGGCCTTCTCGTGCTGTTTAATGGTTCTTCAAAAATTCAAATTCAAATCCTACACTGGCCTGAAGTGCCCCCCCATTTCACAGCATTTTTCAGCTGATTTAAATGTACCTAAAGGAGAAGCATTATTGAAGACCATCAATTACCAAGAGCTTTTGTCAAAGGTTTTGGTGGTCACTTTTAATGACCACAGAGAGCTATGACCTCGGTTTTACATCTCATCCAAAAGACAGCGCCTTTTTACCACACAGCGTCTCCGTCACTATACTGGGGCATTGGGACCCGCACAGACCTCAGGGTGAGCGTCCCACCGCTGGCTCCATTAACACCGCTTCCAGCTGTAAGCTTTGCTTTTCCCTGTAGGTCATCCTCATCCGGGTACTGACCTGGCTCACAGCTTCTAAGCTTCAGTGGGTTTTCAGTTGCGAGTTGAAAGGGGATGCAAGTGATGGAGCCGCTCGCTGCAAAAGCCACTGCATTGGCCAGGAATCGAACCCGGGCCTCCCGCGTGGCAGGCGAGAATTCTACCACTGAACCACCAATGCACGCTGCAAGGGTCTACAATAAAGACGCTTTTTTACCACTCTGTGCTGGATGTTGGGTCCCAAGGGAACTTCTGGACGAGTGAGAATTTTCTGCTATCAAAATTTGGTTTCGGAGACTTTTGGCAGCCTACAGATGCAGCCATTCAAAATGCGCGGGCGATACCGCATTATTTTGCGGTACGCTGTACGCAGTCTACCGCAAGCTACCGGTAAATACCGCGAGTTACCGTAAATTCTCCTATAATACGACAAGCAAAATAATAGTATCCGGAATTTCCGCAAGGTGGAGCTAATAAAGCTCAACCTCTCATGTTTGAGCTGTGGCCATCAAAGTCTTTAACGAAGATATTACTAATAGTATTAATAATGAATGACCTTGGACAAGCTGTAAGTGTAAACTCAAAGTATTGCCCTGGTCAACATTCTTTTTTTCATTGACCGTCTTTGTAAAAGTAACACCACAGCATTTCGCAATCACGCATTTGTTTCCAATCATGCAAAGTACAGTAATTTTTAAGAATCGATTCACCATGCCTTTCACATGCTCATAAAAGAGATTGATTTAGGAACATAAACATATTACCGTATGAAAACTGTACTGTATACAGTATGTATATGTATATTTAATGTCTTAACTGTGCCCGTTTAAGTATTGAATATTCATATCTGATTTTACCACTGAAGGGAAATCTTAGTAGCTGAGCATAAAAAGAATAGGAGCATACTGCAACGCGTGTGAAGGCCATAAACGATATTAATTTTGGAACATAAACATAGAGTATATGGCTGGTCTCGGTACTTTAAAGAAAACATACACGAAACATGGTTTCATTATGACCAGAATCGGTCTTGAGATATTTTTAACTTGATTTACAGTATTTGAGAGGTATGTCTTAACACCGATACTACAGTGCTTAAGTACTGCTCACGTATATGTTTCTAGGTTTATATTATGCATTTCATATGGTCAAATTACTTTTGAGCAACTAATAAGAAGCGCGAAACGGTATGCGTTTTAGTTTCGTTTTGTGCTGGGACCCGTGGATTGATTAGAGATATCAAGTACATACAAGTCATTTTTTAAATGTTGTAGTTCGTCTTGAAAAAATGTTACGAGTACATCATCTATCAACAATTACACAGGTTCTGTTTCCATATTGCGGATTTTGGTTACGTAATATTATTTTCTAGATTTCACGTTGTGAATATATGATTTGGGCAAACAGAGCCGCAAAGAAGTACATTATGGGTTGTTGTTGTTTTTTTTGCAGTTTTATCTAGAACAAGCGATGCTTAAATCTTTGTCTGATTCTTGTGAAACTATCCACACGACAGTTACAGTACCTAGGAGTTGACTTCAGTGATGTCACTGATGGGATGTTTCTAAAAATCCATCCTCTGTAAAACGTCTTCTCTAGTTGTCCTGCATATGTATTCGCTAATGAAGCTGTGTGTTCTGAGCCTGGATCTCTACATTTCTGTATGAACCAGCTTAGAGGGCTAAAGACAGCTTGTGTTTAAATTGAGTGTAAGGCAATTTATGCTTCTAAAGTCATGGTCAGCATTTATTATTGTACTGTGCTGTAAACTTGTTCTGTGCCTAGTCACATTATTTTATAGCGTTTTTATAGTGTTATCAAATCCGGTGGCGCTGTGTGTTAGTTTCCTGACTCCCATGTCACATGGTCTGTGATTGAAACCTGTGAAACCGGTTTAATTTGTCACAGCCAGCACTCCGGCAGAGAGGGGGTTGTGCTCGTAAAGTAGAAGCAGGCGAGATTTCCAGCGAAAGACACCTCCCCCCCACCCTCATACGATTCGCATTGTAATTACACATTCTAATTGTATTACACATTGTACACATGCTTAAAAGAGAAGAGAGAAAACGCAAGCCTTCTTCAGGTGTGAGGGTCTTCTGCTCAGAATGAAACGCTAAAATGTAATGTAGGCTCTGAATGGGTTCAATTATGATTTGGGCTTGATTAAGGTCGCTGCCTTTCATCTAAAACCCTACTTGAATCCTTCTAAACTAAAAATCAGTGTTAGAGAGTTCTAAATAAAGAGGTATCCAGGTAACAGTGAAACGGGCGGACAGTCTGGGGAGATCGCCCGTTTTCCATGTAAATAGTTCCCTGGTTCCGCACCCCTTGGTGTTTCTCTTGCTCTCTCTCGGGTCACCTGATCATTAGCTCGAAAGATTTCAGTGCTTTGTGTATATTCTAATGCTAGTGGGGGCAGGGTGTGTGGGAACAGGTTTGGTTGAAATTGCATTGGAGATCTATGTTCTTCACACCTGAAACATTTTCTCTGAAAGCATTTTCTTCGCAGTTTAACCGATCTTGTTACAGCATGTTACAGTTTACTATTATTAACCATATTAATTTTAAGTGCTTAATGCCATTTTTTGACCAGGCACGAATATTCTTAAGTCCATATCTTCGCAAGGGAATCAGTGCGAATTGCAATACTAATTAAATTAAAACTACTAACTACTAACTAATACTAATTAAAACAAACCAGAAACGTGTTGTTCTGTCTAATGACATTACAAGTGGAAAGATTACAGATTTTAATCGTCTTTAATTTTGTTACGTTATACATTTTAGAAACGTTTCATCCATACAAACACCACAAAACTATTTTCGATTGTATTTCTGAATAGTATGTTACACTTAGTTCACTGTTTTAAATACATCTAATTAAGAAAGTTAGGTGTTAGCATAAACTATTAGCAATCAATAATATTAAATTTAGCACTGTAATAAGATGTTGCACTTTCCCCCGCATCTTGTAAAAATATATTTTCATTGTTCAAATATACATTAAGTCTGACTATCATATAATAAGTTAAATACATAACTAAAGAAAAAATAGGGTTAAATATAATTCAAAATATTTTGCTAACAATGTTAACTGTTTATGAATAATAAAATGTATTAACTAAGGAGTAGGATGGCACAGTTGTTAGTATGTTTTTTGTTTTGTTTCTTTTTCATAAATACAACAGTAGTACCTGATGTCTCAGTGGCTTTCAAAATTAAATCATGCATGCAAACCTGTGAACTAGAAAGATAACTAAGATATTGTCATGGAAATATAACTATCAAGGAAGCCACAAAAGAGAGTTCTCACCTGAGTAAGGTCTTTATTTCAATATTGCAATATTGGGAGCCCTGCTGCCACTTCGCAAAGTGCAACCAGAGACTCAATTTGTTACAAGCAGTACAGGGTTTTTATAAGACGTTGCGCTGTAAAAAAGTTCAGCACTTGGTCCCTTCTAAAACTTCCCCTTTCTCTAAGAGAAAACAGATTACATCATAGAGCGAGAGAAGAAAAACTAGATTTGTTATTCAAAGCTTATCGGTTACTTTCAGCTAATTCTAATGACCCAGACAGCATATATTGTTTTGGTACATTGTCTTCTAAACTAACCTAAACAGTGTACTTTGTTGACGAACTGTTTTCTAAAATTCTGCACGCACTGTAGCACAGCAGTTACATCCTTGAAATATATTATCTAAAAGCGCCAATATATTTTTTTCAAAGCTCTCTACATTTTTAAGAATCAATTTACTTATTAGATTTCCACTTCAATATCCATTCATTTATAATGGTGGCGAAGTGGTTAGCATTGCTATCTTGCAGCTGAAGAAAGATGTGAAGACGGGGGTTTGAATTTAATCCTTTCTGTAGGGGGTTTAGACTTCTAAGTCACAAGCTGGGGTTTATGGCAGGAAAGGGGGTTAACTGATAAGGATTGCAGATGCAAGCTAGGAACCCCCCTGGGTGTAATGTTAAACTGACCATTTGCCCAGAACATCGTAAACTGGCCAAATACCATGAGCCCCCCTCTTTACCATCAGACCGAGTGACGTCAGAAACGGAGAAGAAAACACTATTTAACCCAAAAGTTTGTAACAGTACGTTGAACAATGCTTCGGTTTTGTTGTTTCTTGCGGGAAACAAGACTTCGGCTTTATTGTTCCTTGCATGCAATAAACTCATCTGTTTTACTTCATCTCAGGATCAAGAACCTTATTTCTTCTGTTACAACACAGCACTGGGGTCCTAGGTTCAATTCCTGCCATCCTGTGTGTGAGGGGTTTACATGTTCTCTCTGGGTTACATGGTTTTTCTCCATATGTGTGATATGACTCCCTCTCGCACTCCAAAACATACTGGTAAGTTAATTGGTTTATGGGAAAACTGGCCCTGGCGTGTGTGTGTTTGTGTCTGTCTGTCCTGTGATGGACTGGCGCTATGTCCAGGGTGTATTCTGCCTTGTGTCCTTTGCTTACTGGGATAGGCTCCAAATCCTCTGTACTGGATAAAGAGATTAGAAATGGATGGAAGTAAACGCACTGTGTGGATGGAACTATACACAGTGTTAGAAACCCACGATGAAATGGCAGCATCTCACTGAGAATAAAATATTTTATAGTGCTGGCTTAAGGAAACCTTTCCACCTTTCCACCTCTCTTGCACATCAGTATCCATACCTAGTTATTTAAACAAATTGCCTCTAATTATAAACATCTTAATATGCTGGCTCTGTGGATCCGCATCAGCTATGTTTGCCCATTCCTTCAATTCATGTGCATCCAACACACAGTTCAATGCCAGCAACTACACATAATCTAAAATACAATCCTTATTTCAGTATCTATGTAAACA
This sequence comes from Atractosteus spatula, assembly GCF_055471065.1. Taxonomy (NCBI): domain Eukaryota; kingdom Metazoa; phylum Chordata; class Actinopteri; order Semionotiformes; family Lepisosteidae; genus Atractosteus; species Atractosteus spatula. The sequence goes on from NW_028296868.1 coordinate 436,721, forward strand.
TATAGTCTGTTAACTTCATCATCTTCATCAAAAGTATGCCTAACCCCATTAGGAAGTGTTCTTGTTATAAGTGTATTCCTCAGCTTTCCCCAAATTATCTTCTTCTTGCCAACATCTCTAGTCTTTTATCCTGCAATAACTCAGCCAACACTTAAATCTCCAAAAGCTGCTTGTGTTAATTTCTTTAAATCACAAATATCATGTGTAAATACTGGCCATGTAATACTCTGCATTGTGGAATAATAGTTTATTTTAAAGGGAACTAGAGAAATCAAGAAAGGCTTTTTTTCTAGAATTAATAAATGCACATCCTGTTCACTGGGGAAATTAAGTCCACACCGAGCAATCTTCAATATGTTCAGAATATGACGGCAAGAATCCTATCAGGGATGCATTACACCTGTTTTCAAGTCCTTGCACTGGTTACCTATCAGATTTCGAGTCAACTTCAAAATCCTTATCCTCCTTATATACTGTCCTACAACTGTTATTATTGATCACCGAATTATTGTACTTGACATGACTTCATTCAGCCTTTCCTGAACGTCTCTGACAGGCAGAGAGAGTGCTGTTTCTGGTGCGATCTTTTGCAGCTGACATTTCACTGTTTTAAACGAACAAGAAATTAGATTGCTCATAAATCAGTTATTCTATATAAACACAGCGTAATTGCCCTCCGAAAATCCTCTTTTTCTTGTTCGTTTTAGAGACCTCGATCGAAACTGATTTTAGATGTCAGAAAGGATTTATTTTCTCTGTATTTCCTACATTGCTTTGTCG
>NW_028296868.1:442500-500000 GCF_055471065.1 Atractosteus spatula
TTATTTTCTAGATTTCACGTTGTGAATATATGATTTGGGCAAACAGAGCCGCAAAGAAGTACATTATGTTGTTGTTGTTTTTTTTGCAGTTTTATCTAGAACAAGCGATGCTTAAACCTTTGTCTGATTCTTGTGAAACTATCCACACGACAGTTACAGTACCTAGGAGTTGACTTCAGTGATGTCACTGATGGGATGTTTCTAAAAATCCATCCTCTGTAAAACGTCTTCTCTAGTTGTCCTGCATATGTATTCGCTAATGAAGCTGTGTGTTCTGAGCCTGGATCTCTACATTTCTGTATGAACCAGCTTAGAGGGCTAAAGACAGCTTGTGTTTAAATTGAGTGTAAGGCAATTTATGCTTCTAAAGTCATGGTCAGCATTTATTATTGTACTGTGCTGTAAACTTGTTCTGTGCCTAGTCACATTATTTTATAGCGTTTTTATAGTGTTATCAAATCCGGTGGTGCTGTGTGTTAGTTTCCTGACTCCCATGTCACATGGTCTGTGATTGAAACCTGTGAAACCGGTTTAATTTGTCACAGCCAGCACTCCGGCAGAGAGGGGGTTGTGCTCGTAAAGTAGAAGAAGGCGAGATTTCCAGCGAAAGACACCTCCCCCCCACCCTCATACGATTCGCATTGTAATTACACATTGTAATTGTATTACACATTGTACACATGCTTAAAAGAGAAGAGAGAAAACGCAAGCCTTCTTCAGGTGTGAGGGTCTTCTGCTCAGAATGAAACGCTAAAATGTAATGTAGGCTCTGAATGGGTTCAATTATGATTTGGGCTTGATTAAGGTCGCTGCCTTTCATCTAAAACCCTACTTGAATCCTTCGAAACTAAAAATCAGTGTTTGTGAGTTCTAAATAAAGAGGTATCCAGGTAACAGTGAAACGGGCGGACAGTCTGGGGAGATCGCCCGTTTTCCATGTAAATAGTTCCCTGGTTCCGCACCCCTTGGTGTTTCTCTCGCTCTCTCTCGGGTCACCTGATCATTAGCTCAAAAGATTTCAGTGCTTTGTGTATATTCTAATGGTAGTGGGGGCAGGGTGTGTGCGAACAGGTTTGGTTGAAATTGCATTGGAGATCTATGTTCTTCACACCTGAAACATTTCCTCTGAAAGCATTTTCTTCGCTGTTTAACCGATCTTGTTACAGCATGTTACAGTTTACTATTATTAACCATATTAATTTTAAGTGCTTAATGCCATTTTTTGACCAGGCACGAATATTCTTAAGTCCATATCTTCGCAAGGGAATCAGTGCGAATTGCAATACTAATTAAATTAAAACTACTAACTACTAACTAATACTAATTAAAACAAACCAGAAACGTGTTGTTCTGTCTAATGACATTACAAGTGGAAAGATTACAGATTTTAATCGTCTTTAATTTTGTTACGTTATACATTTTAGAAACGTTTCATCCATACAAACACCACAAAACTATTTTCGATTGTATTTCTGAATAGTATGTTACACTTAGTTCACTGTTTTAAATACATCTAATTAAGAAAGTTAGGTGTTAGCATAAACTATTAGCAATCAATAATATTAAATTAAAGTTAAATACAAAACTAAAGAAAAAATAGGGTTAAATATAATTCAAAATATTTTGCTAACAATGTTAACTGTTTATGAATAATAAAATGTATTAACTAAGGAGTAGGATGGCACAGTTGTTAGTATGTTTTTTGTTTTGTTTCTTTTTCATAAATACAACAGTAGTACCTGATGTCTGAAGTGGAAATCTAATAAGTAAATTGATTCTTAAAAATGTAGAGAGCTTTGAAAAAAATATATTGGCGCTTTTAGATAATATATTTCAAGGATGTAACTGCTGTGCTACAGTACGTGCAGAATTTTAGAAATCAGTTTGTCAACAAAGTACACTGTTTAGGTTAGTTTAGAAGACAATGTACCAAAACAATATATGCTGTCTGGGTCATTAGAATTAGCTGAAAGTAACTGATAAGCTTTGAATAACAAATCTAGTTTTTCTTCTCTCGCTCTATGATGTAATCTGTTTTCTCTTAGAGAAAGGGGAAGTTTTAGAAGGGACCAAGTGCTGAACTTTTTTACAGCGCAACGTCTTATAAAAACCCTGTTCTGCTTGTAACAAATTGAGTCTCTGGTTGCACTTTGCGAAGTGGTAGCAGGGCTCCCAATATTGCAATATTGAAATAAAGACCTTACTCAGGTGAGAACTCTCTCTTGTGGCTTCCTTGATAGTTATATTTCCATGACATGTCTCAGTGGCTTTCAAAATTAAATTATGCATGCAAACCTGTGATCTAGAAAGATAACTAAGATACCCATCCATTTATAATGGTGGCGAAGTGGTTAGCATTGCTATCTTGCAGTACTGGGGTCCTAGGATCAATTCCTGAAATCCTGTGTGTGGGGGTTTTACATGTTCTCTCTGGGTTACATGGTTTTTCTCCATATGTGTGATATGACTCCCTCTCGCACTCCGAAACATACTGGTAAGTTAATTGGTTTATGGGAAAACTGGCCCTGGTGTGTGTGTGTTTGTGTCTGTCTGTCCTGTGATGGACTGGCGCTATGTCCAGGGTCCGTTGCTTACTGGGATAGGCTCCAAATCCTCTGTACTGGATAAAGAGATTAGAAATGGATGGAAGTAAAGGCACTGTGTGGATGGAACTATACACAGTGTTAGAAACCCACGATGAAATGGCAGCATCTCACTGAGAATAAAATATTTAATAGTGCTGGCTTAAGGAAACAGCCTTTCCACCTCTCTTGCACATCAGTATCCATACCTAGTTATTTAAACAAATTGCCTCTAATTATAAACATCTTAATGTGCTGGCTCTGTGGATCCGCATCAGCTATGTTTGCCCATTCCTTCAATTCATGTGCATCCAACACACAGTTCAATGCCAGCAACTACACATAATCTAAAATACAATCCTTATTTCAGTATCTATGTAAACATATAGTCTGTTAACTTCATCATCTTCATCAAAAGTATGCCTAACCCCATTAGGAAGTGTTCTTGTTATAAGTGTATTCCTCAGCTTTCCCCAAATTATCTTCTTCTTGCCAACATCTCTAGTCTTTTATCCTGCAATAACTCAGCCAACACTTAAATCTCCAAAAGCTGCTTGTGTTAATTTCTTTAAATCACAAATATCATGTGTAAATACTGGCCATGTAATACTCTGCATTGTGGAATAATAGTTTATTTTAAAGGGAACTAGAGAAATCAAGAAAGGCTTTTTTTCTAGAATTAATAAATGCACATCCTGTTCACTGGTGAAATTAAATCCACACTGAGCAATCTTCAATATGTTCAGAATATGACAGCAAGAATCCTATCAGGGATGCATTACACCTGTTTTCAAGTCCTTGCACTGGTTACCTATCAGATTTCGAGTCAACTTCAAAATCCTTATCCTCCTTATACAGATGCAGCCATTCAAAGTGCGCGTTACAGACACGTACCGCAGGTGGCGTCGCTCAGTGTGACGCAAGATGACGCGTGGCACCGCAGTACGTGATTGGTTGACCAACAGGGGCACTCGTGGTACGTTGGTTTGTCGTAGAAAGACTTACAGTACAGTAAACGTCTTTGCTGTGCCCGTTGTAGATATTGAATTTTACCACTGAAGGGAAATCTTAGTAGCTGAGCATAAAAAGAATAGGAGCATACTGTAACGCGTGTGAAGGCCATAAATGATATTAATTTTGGAACATAGACATACAGTATATAGCTTTTCTTGGTACTTTAAAGAAAAAAATACACACCAGTATTCCATTTCTCCCTAACGATTTTAAGCATCGAAGTATTTAACTAGCATGTGAAATAGCGTGTGAAAAAGTGGTAGTTTTAAGCTTTTCTGCTAATATAATATGGAATCGCGTATCTAAAGAATTTAATAACGGTATTCGTGTGCTGCGACAGGGCTGTGTAGGGCTGTTTCGCCTGCCTGTTCATGCGTGCTGTCTTGTAGCCGACTGGTCTAGGTGCGTGACTACCAGCGGGCAGGTTGTGTGTTCGAATCCAGCTGGTGCTAGACTTTTCTTTTAACAAACATTTCTTCGAAAAAATAGAATAGCGATATTATGGACAATCAATTGACTTTTATATTTCAAACTATCGCAACATGATCGATATTTGCGATATTTTGAACATATCTTCCCTTCTGACAGTGGCTCCTGCTTCTATTGTGTGTGTGTGTGCAACAGAGTAAATTTTTATAGAGAAATGGAGGCTGGACAGTATGCGTTACAATATAAACATTTATATTGATTTAAATCGTGTTCTGATTTAAATCGCAAACGCGTGTTTAATTATATGTGTTTTTTAATCATAATCAGGCTAATGCAACATAAATTGATACAGTATCTTTGTCTTCTAAGTATCTTAATAAACTTTCAGCATAGCTTTCTACCCGTCAAGATTTATATTTCTTGGGATTTTGGGATCAAATGTGGAAGGATTAGATTATAATCGTTTTTATTTGTCAAATACGTGATTGTATTTCTGAATGTTATGTGACACCTACAGTAGTTCACTGCTTTAAATACATCGAATTAAGAAAGTTATGTGTAGCACTTTAGAACTTTTTTCTGAACCAGGGAAAATCTGATCATGTTTCTCTATAACAATAATAAAAAACTTTATTTTACATATCGCCTTTAAAAGTGGCATCTCAAAGCAATACAGTAGATCGAAAAACAGTTAAAAGGGACCAAATTAAATACCAGACAATCGCAAACGCGTTTTCAATAAAATTATTTTATTCATTCAGCAGTTTGTGAGAGGGACATCCAGCAGGGAGAGACACACACACCGGTTTTCATTGACAAAATTGTTTTTTTTCAATTCCTCTTGTCTAACAGGAATGTTTTGTTTGTGGACAGACTGTTAGACAAGAGGAAAAGACCGCCTCCTCCTATGAAGCATTAATCGCGTATCTAAGGAAAATTGCAGTATACCTTTGTTCATGCACATCATTATACAGTACAGTATCTCAATTTGTATTTCGATTAAAAAAAATCGTTTGCCCAGCCACTACTGTTGTTATTGTTTTTATCCTGTAAAGCGTTTCCTTTTTCTGCGTTTTCCATTTCCTTTTTCTGATCACTCGCTTTCTGGATACACATCTCACCTGTCCTGTTCTTTGTTTTCCTGGTTTGCTGATTATGCCTGCTGCGGTCCACTCCTACCCTCACACCTAAAGAATACTATTTTAAATTTCTTGGCGCAGTTCATTAACCCTTGTATGTGCTGTCCGCGCCGAAAATGCAATTAAAAAAAAGTCAAAAAACGCACTCAAAATACAATTTATAGCTTAATAAGATACACTCCACAGGCAAATTTAATTGTGTGTTAGTTTCCTGACTCCCATTATTTAAACTGCGACACTGATCATTCATCTCTAAATAAACTTTATTTTATATAGCGTTTTATGCGAATAGGTAATTAGATTGCTCATAAACCTAATCGCTTTTTCTACATAAACACAGCGTGATTGCTCTCTGAAAATGCTTTTCCTTTATTTTTAAAGTAGGCTCAGATTTCAACTATAGATCGTATTATTATAAACTTTCTTGGAAAAATGTATTTTATGTAAACCATGTTTGCTATTAATTTATTTAGGGCTAAAATACGTTCATTGTCTTCCAATCGAGTCGAGTCGACATTGGAAGCCTGCCACACCCGGACTGTTAAACCAACGCATTAGCACGTCAAAGCCCGTATTGGTATTGAGCCAGTATTGTCTTTAGTATTCCCCCCCTCTCCCCTCAATTCAATTCAATTCAAGGTGTTTTATTTGCATGACAGATGGGTACAAGCAGTGTTGGGTATGTATGTTGTAATGCTTTCGGCAGACAGGCACTGTGTAAGAGCCGGCGCACCAGAGGAGCGCACTGAGGGAGCGTCTGCATTTATAACTTAGTTTTTAAAATTAGTCAAGCAATATGAAGCATCTCCTTTTACGTTTAAGTCCCTTAAATACATTGAGCACAGCTTTCTCATCACTTAAGATTGCTTTTGATACCATCCTTACACAAAGCAGAAGGGAGATCTTAGTGCCTGAGCATAAAAAGAATAGGAGCATACTGCAACGCGTGTGAAGTCCATAAACGATATTAATTTTGGAACTTAAACATACAGTATATGGCTGGTCTCGGTACTTTAAAGAAAAAAATACACACCGGTATTCCATTTCTCCCTAAACATTTTAAGCATCGAAGTCTTTAACTAACGCGATACCGGAGTCAACAAGCATACTTTTAGAATTTGATTAAAAGGGAATATAATATGGAATCGCATATCTCAAGAAATTAATATAATTATATTCATGTTGCAAAAGAACTGCAACGGACATAAAAACTCCCTTGCTTTTAACAGAGCGTTCCATAATTTCTAACTACGAAAATGCCAGGTGAAAGGATTTGTAAACATATTTTGTTAAAGCGAGTCAGTTTTTTCCGCAACACATAAAAGACATTTTTCCAAGAAAGTTTAGCCTTTGTCACTAATGAAACCACTAAATAAAGACATAAATCTAGAAATCTTAAGATTTGTTTTATTTAATGTTGGTAGCAGGATGAACTGTCAGAGTGTATATTTTGTCGCAGAGTTGCTGCAAGATGTTAACAGTGAAAAAGGTATTTAGAAATGAGTTATTTCAAGATGAAAATTTTCAGAATAATTGCAAATCTAGCAGGATAGAGAAAGCACAGAAAACTGGCAGTTAGATTGATCAGACTAGTATGAAAAGTCATTTAGCAAAGGGAATGAGAAGAGTGACAAACTAGTATACTTTAGATCTTTTTAAATCTGATCATGTTTCCCTATAACAATAATAAAAAACTTTATTTGATATATCACCATTAAAGGTGGCATCTCAAAGCAATACAGTAGATGTAAAAACAGATAAAAGGACCACAGATTACAAAGTAAATGCATATAAGAAAGACAAGCAGTTAGAGGTGCTACCAAAATTAGAAAATGAAGCAGATACAGACACTAAGTCTTCTGAAAAGAAAGGTTCTGAGGTTAGATTTAAACTGGCCCTGGTGTGTGTGTGTTTGTGTCTGTCTGTCCTGTGATGGACTGGCGCTATGTCCAGGGTGTATTCTGCCTTGTGTCCGTCGCTTACTGGGATAGGCTCCAAATCCTCTGTACTGGATAAAGAGATTAGAAATGGATGGAAGTAAAGGCACTGTGTGGATGGAACTATACACAGTGTTAGAAACCCACTATGAAATGGCAGCATCTCACTGAGAATAAAACATTTTATAGGGCTGGCTTAAGGAAACAGCCTTTCCACCTCTCTTGCACATCAGTATCCATACCTAGTTATTTAAACAAATTGCCTCTAATTATAAACATCTTAATATGCTGGCTCTGTGGATCCGCATCAGCTATGTTTGCCCATTCCTTCAATTCATGTGCATCCAACACACAGTTCAAAGCTAGCAACTACACAAAATCTAAAATATGAGCTCTACTTGCCACTTACAATACCAACAGTACCAGCTAACTTTAGTAGTGACATTTTCATGGATCTTTTTAACAATAAAATTTACAACATCAGACTTCAGACACAATTAAACAGGGCTCAAAAAAGTCTGGTACAAACATTTTCAGCATGGAATAAACCTTTACTTTAATGGTATAAACCTTAAATGGATTCATATTCTCAATAAGATTTGGTGCTCAGTAACATGACTTAGAAAATGACAGAAGACATACGTATCATGCTTATCCTTCTATTTTTCATAATTGTAAACTCCTTAAGGCAGTTACATTTTCTCTGTTCTGACCTGGAGTTACAGAGAAATTTAAATTCTAATAAGAGATTTGTAATGAGGAAAGTCATACCAATCACTCATACCAGGATTTGCAATCACAATACAAATACTTTCTTTCTGTATGTGTTTATTTTGCAGTTTGAGTCTATGGCATTCCTTTGGGGGTCTATACTCCAAGGCATGACTTTTTTATGGGAACATGACATTTTTTTTAAAGTCTTTTAATGCAAGCTTCATATAAACCCTTAGCAGTGGTTACTGTCTGGAGCAGGTACTTGAATGGCACAGATTCATTGAAATGATTCAATTTCTTTTGAAAATATTTGGGATAATACATATTCCAGAAATCACAGCCGTTGAATTATCCAGAAATTAATTTCTCTCAGGGTGTATTTAACCCCTCATGGATGGCATTGTATGAAATGAGTTTGAAGTTCCCCATTTGCCTCTATTATGAGATGCTGTGGACACTATTTTATACATTTTAGGAGTGTCCATAGGAAGGTATGTTCTAGAAAGAGTGAACTTCTGTTTTGCCATTATTTTTAATAGGGGCGTTACATGTTTACACTTGGTGCTCCTACTAGAGGAGAGGATATGATTAATCTAGGCTTATCACAGAAACTGAAACACATCTGGTTGGTGAGTCTACTGTGGGTAAAATGTTACTGGTACCGCATGTTGTAAAGCTCGGTATTTTCTCTCTTGGCCTGACATTTTTTAATGTCTGAGTGTTAGAATCCATGTTGTTGCTGGTAAGGGAATGGTAGGTGCTGTGATTGACACAGTCAAAGCCTTGTATAGAGATACCATTGTAGCTGTTTGACAGTATTTTAGATGCCCTTAGTTAAAAGCATGGGAGGAAGTACTGCCAAGGGAAGGGGGGGGAGCAAGGATTTTTTCTTTGAGTTTGTGAGGTTATTTTTTGTTATATTGTGTTTCAGAAAGCAAGAAAATAAGATTTACTGTATGATAAAAAGAGAAAGAGCTGGAGTAGATCCTCAGATCAGTTTGCTACCAGCAATCAAACAAAAAAATGGAAAGAATTGTCTCCTCCTGATTGGAACCTTTCTTACTGTCTTATTATAATTTATCAGGCTACCTTTTAATTTCCACTGAGAGAAGGAAGTCACTTGTCATGCAGCTATTTTATTCTTCATTGCACAATATGCTCTAAGTTAGCAAATGAAACATGAAATAAATCAAGAATACGATTAACATGAATGTATAAACATCCAAACTATACTTTATCACATTTAATTATTGGGTTAGCTTTTTATTGAGCCAAAATGTTATAAATGTGTGAACGTCTGTAAAATGGAAATATTTATATTTTTCTCTTTTCTGTTACCTGCCTGACAGCATTTTGTATCCCATTCAGTATATTACTGAAAAATATTAGACCCAACCTAAAGAATTCATGGGGGTAGTGGGACACAGTACTGCAAAGAGTCTCCTAAAGGGACAGAGCTATTAGTACTTATGTGTTTGAGTCTGGAGAATATAGTAAACTCTAAACATTAAGGGAATGCATGGAATCGGAAAATATAAATTGCATAGTACACAAGACTTAACTGGTTTTATTCTAGGAAAGCAGACAAGACTGAGTCATGGGACTCAGAGGATCCAAGGCTAGACTGAGTATAATAGGCTTCGGGCTTCTATTGTGACATCTACTGTAAATTACAAAAATGTTAAAAGTAAACAAAATAAAGTAACTAGAATGTGGTCTGAAATCACCCCTTTAGACACCCCTTTTACTTCACTGGAGTCAGATATGAAAGGCAATAGTCTCCCGTTCTGTCTGCTGTGTGTTGCAGCAGAGGGACTCCCTGCAGCTGAAAGGGGCAGAGTAACTTGCATGCCCTCTAGTACAGTTTACACATGCACGACTTTAAAAGCTAGCAAGACAGGTTTCGATTCACATTAGCTGGCGAGCCTTGTTAAAAAACGAATGATAATGTAACATGCCACTGTTCATGAACAAAGTTATACTGAGATTTCCTAAGATACGTGATTAAAAAATAAATAAATAAAAATTTGAATCTCCTGCGGAACACATTCCATAAGAATCAGCGGTTTTACAGTATATATCGCCTTTAAAGGTGGCTTCTCAAAACGCTTTACGGGATAAAAACAACCAGAACAGCAGCAACAACAATATTGTATTTCGTTGCATTTTGAAAACCAAGTAATAACTTAACTATACAGTACGTGCAAACGTTTCGTATGTTGCTGTCGTGAATGCCTGCGTACCCATAAGTATTTTATTTGCCTTGAGTCTGTCTACAGTATCTCTGTCCCACTACCCCCCTCTCTCCCTCAATTCAATTCAATTCAAGGTGTTTTATTTGCATGACAGATGGGTACAATTCTTGTTGGGAATGTATACTTTGATATTTACACCCGGCGCGGCACCGAGGGAGCGTCTGCATTTATAACTTGGTTTTTAAAATTAGTCAAGCAATATGAAGCATCTCCTTTAACTTTTAATTCCCTTAAATACATTGAGCACAGCTTTCTCACCATCCTTACACAAAGCAGAAACTGTCCGATGACTCACAGTACAAGTGGAAAGATTACAGATTTTAATCGTCTTTAATTTTGCCTGTGGAGTGTATCTTATTAAGCTATAAATTGTATTTTGAGCGCGTTTTTTGACTTTTTTTTAATTGCATTTTCGGCGCAGACAGCACATACAAGGGTTAATGAACTGCGCCAAGAAATTTAAAATAGTATTCTTTAGGTGTGAGGGTAGGAGTGGACCGCAGCAGGCATAATCAGCAAACCAGGAAAACAAAGAACAGGACAGGTGAGATGTGTATCCAGAAAGCGAGTGATCAGAAAAAGGAAATGGAAAACGCAGAAAAAGGAAACGCTTTACAGGATAAAAACAATAACAACAGTAGTGGCTGGGCAAACGATTTTTTTTAATCGAAATACAAATTGAGATACTGTACTGTATAATGATGTGCATGAACAAAGGTATACTGCAATTTTCCTTAGATACGCGATTAATGCTTCGTAGGAGGAGGCGGTCTTTTCCTCTTGTCTAAAAGTCTGTCCACAAACAAAACATTCCTGTTAGACAAGAGGAATTGAAAAAAAACAATTTTGTCAATGAAAACCGGTGTGTGTGTCTCTCCCTGCTGGATGTCCCTCTCACAAACTGCTGAATGAATAAAATAATTTTATTGAAAACGCGTTTGCGATTGTCTGGTATTTAATTTGGTCCCTTTTAACTGTTTTTCGATCTACTGTATTGCTTTGAGATGCCACTTTTAAAGGCGATATGTAAAATAAAGTTTTTTATTATTGTTATAGAGAAACATGATCAGATTTTCCCTGGTTCAGAAAAAAGTTCTAAAGTGCTACACATAACTTTCTTAATTCGATGTATTTAAAGCAGTGAACTACTGTAGGTGTCACATAACATTCAGAAATACAATCACGTATTTGACAAATAAAAACGATTATAATCTAATCCTTCCACATTTGATCCCAAAATCCCAAGAAATATAAATCTTGATGGGTAGAAAGCTATGCTGAAAGTTTATTAAGATACTAAGAAGACAAAGATACTGTATCAATTTATGTTGCATTAGCCTGATTATGATTAAAAAACACATATAATTAAACACGCGTTTGCGATTTAAATCAGAACACGATTTAAATCAATATAAATGTTTATATTGTAACGCATACTGTCCAGCCTCCATTTCTCTATAAAAATTTACTCTGTTGCACACACACACACAATAGAAGCAGGAACCACTGTCAGAAGGGAAGATATGTTCAAAATATCGCAAATATCAATCATGTTGCGATATTTTGAAATATAAAAGTCAATTGATTGTCCATAATATCGCTATTCTATTTTTTCGAAGAAATGTTTGTTAAAAGAAAAGTCTAGCACCAGCTGGATTTGAACACACAACCTGCCAGCTGGTAGTCACTCACCTAGACCAGTCAGCTACAAGATAGCACGCATGAACAGGCAGGCGAAACAGCCCTACACAGCCCTGTCGCAGCACACGAATACTGTTATTAAATTCTTTAGATACGCGATTCCATATTATATTAGCAGAAAAGCTTAAAACTACCACTTTTTCACACGCTATTTCACATGCTAGTTAAATACTTCGATGCTTAAAATCGTTAGGGAGAAATGGAATACTGGTGTGTATTTTTCCTTTAAAGTGCCGATTCCTGGAATCTGACTGGCTGACACCCCTCTGAAGTGGTTCCATAAAATCTGGTATACGGAAAAGAAAGCGTTGATAAATACAAGTGTCTTTTAATACACTCTTTGCTGTGCTCTTGAGGATCCTTGTGATATTTTAAGCTCTAGTTGAATGATAGGTGTCGCATTTTAAATCATTTTCGTAGTTAGAAATTATGAAACGCCCTGTTAAAAGCAAGGAAGTTTTTATGCCCGTTGAAGTAAAACAAAATGCCTGACAAAGTATGGCTTTGACAGATTCCTAGTGCTTGTACAAATGTGCTAAAGAAATTATACTTTGAGTATACAGCTTGTCCAAAGTCATCCATTATTAATACTATTAGTAATATCTTCAGTAAAGGCTTTGATGCATAAATATTTCTGATAAAGGTAGGTTGTGTACTTTTGTCCAACTGAGCAATCTTGCTTTCATAAAATATACCAACATTTTAATGACTGATGATTAACATGCTGTAATACACAGTTCAAAATTAAAGGCTCAAATGCTGTACATGAGAGGTTAAGCTCCCCCTGGCGGTTTTACAAGGCGACGCCGGATAGTTAACCACGTGACACCACGTTAAATGCGTCATACTGCGTGATACTGCGACATGCCCACCGGGGTATGCCGCGAAATACCTCACTCATTTTGAATGGCTGCATCTGTATACTGTCCTACAACTGTTATTATTGATCACCGAATTATTGTACTTGACATGACTTCATTCAGCCTTTCCTGAACGTCTATGACAGGCAGAGAGAGTGCTGTTTCTGGTGCGATCTTTTGCAGCTGACATTTCACTGTTTTAAACGAACAAGAAATTAGATTGCTCATAAATCAGTTATTCTATATAAACACAGCGTAATTGCCCTCCGAAAATCCTCTTTTTCTTGTTCGTTTTAGAGACCTTGATCGAAACTGATTTTAGATGTCAGAAAGGATTTATTTTCTCTGTATTTCCTACATTGCTTTGTCGAGATTTTAACTTTATATCTAACTTTATATCTAGGCTCAGATTTCAACTATAAATCGTACAGTAATTAATAGCAGTAAATACTGATGTTTTGCGCCCTCTTACCACAAAAATATATGTTTTGTAGTTGGGATTAACTTTATTTCGTACGCGTAGCTACTCCGATTCGGACACCGAACAGTTAAAGATGGCGGCAAATCAGACACCCAGAGAGGGGGCGTCTTCTCGCCTCCATAACTAAAATGCCAAATAGGAGTGGCTTAAGCGACATACACAGTCGTGTAACTGACAGTTTGAGGTAGCCTATCGTGTAAATTTCGCTTTGTTGCTGATAGGTTAAGCTTTCGAAACTCTGCCCCAAAGTCATGTGACTGATTTTTCGCCCTGTTTCGTTGGTTAAACGCAATGATCACAAGCACCACCATGGTAACTGGGATGTGTAGTTTTTAATTCCGTTTGAATTATAACTGTACGTACTGTCTTCATATTTGGCCAGGGCTTTAAAGAGAAGGCGCGCCAAAAAATTTCGGTGCCGTCGTCTCCGCTTTAAAGGTACCCCCGTGCTGGAAGAATTTGAACTCGGAACGTTTGCCCAGCGTAGTTATAGTGGACATAAAAACAAGAGTTTGCTGGCATTATATCCTAGAAGACACAGACCGGCACCAGACCGGTAAATGCTTGATGAACTAGGGATTGGACAGTTTCCAAGTGCTTGTACAATCGATGGAAATGTTCAAATATTGTGCAAAAGAAATAAACACAATAATCATTTATTTCTTTATCATATTAGCTAGCTAATATCCTCTCTTTGCTAGTTAGTGGCTGTGTTTCTGCGTTGGGTAGCAACGGGTGACTGTTCTCAGGCGGAAGATGTAAACAGCTTAATTTTCGTGTTAAATAATTTTTAAAAATTAAAATTCATTCTATACAGCAATCACATATTTGGGTACCGTTTCATACAACTTTCATGCTTAAAATGTTTAGGGAGAAATGGAAGACTGGTGTGTATTTTTTCTTTAAACTATCAAGACCAGCCATACACAGTACAGTTTATGTACATACAGTAATGTTTATGTTCCTAAATTAATATCGTTTATGACCTTCAGATGCGTTATGCTCCTCTTCTTTTTATGCTCAGCTACTAAAATTTCCCTTTAGTGGTACAATTCCATATAAATATTCAAAACTAAGCAGATTGAAATGTGCACAGTAAAGACATTAGATGATTAAATCTTTTCACTACCAACCAATGCACCACGAGTGCCCCTGTCGGTCATTTTGGCCAGCCAATCACTTACCGCGGTGCCCTACGGTGCCCTGCGGGTTGGTTACTGTACCACGGGTTTTTACCGCTCATTTTGAATGGCTGCATCTGTAGGTTGTCTCTCGCAGTGTTCAGGAATTGCATTCCGAAACTGAGTCAGATCAAAAGTTGTAAGAAAAGCACCTATGGTGTCGGTTCTAACAGCTTTATTGATTCGATGTTAAAGGCCGGAAATGGGGCACAAGACACGCGACCGCAAAAAGCGTCGCCATCTGCTTCCAGCTGCAAAATGCCGTTTGCGGACGCTGAAGCATTTGAACTTGAACTTTATTGCCATATGTAACCGGTACTGGTACAATGGAATTCTTACTTACAGAAGGTCTCTCGATTGTAAAACAAGTGTAAAAAACAAGACAAAGTGCAAACAGTGCATCAAGACAATGTACAAACAAACAATAGACAATGTGCAAGTAAACATGTAGACATTTCTTTCCAAGGCAGCGGGTACAAGCGATCTCGCGTTTTAAAACCACCAGGAAAAGCAGAAAGGCACTTTTCCTTGCTTGCGCCGGCACACAACGACGTGAGGAGGACACCGTAGTCGGCAGGATTCGAACCTGCCCGGGGAGACCCCAATGGATTTCTAGTTCATCGTCTTAACCACTCGGCCACGACTACAGCGAGCGCCGCCGTTGCTGCGTTCTTGCTACAATCTCACATGGATCGCGAGACGCCGGCGGAAACCTTTTTCAAAGTCGTTCTCCATTAAAAAAAAAACCTTTCCAAAATACAAGCCTTGCAGACAGACACGCCTCAGAGGACTTAAGGGTGGCTTCATGTGGGAATGATAAAGTCTCCCCGTCCGGACAGGAAAATGGCACTTTGTTAGACACAAAGAAACAATCAACAACAGACAAATGTCCACAAGCATTTAAGAAGCCGCACCATGTTCTTGCTACAATCTCACACGGATCGCGAGACGCCGGCGGAAATCTTTTTCAAAGTCGTTCTCCGTTAAAAAAAAAAACCTTTCCAAAATATAAACCTTGCAGACAGACACGCCTCAGAGGACTTAAGGGTTGCTTCATATGGGAATGATAAAGTCTCCCCGTCTGGACAGGAAAAAGGCACTTTGTTAGACACAAAAACACAATCAACAACAGACAAAAGTCTACAAGCATTTTAGAAGCCGCACTTGAAATAGCTCTTACATTCGTGTTAGACGCAGGAATCGCCTTTTTATTGACGCTCTTACAAACGCCATGGAAAGCAAAACAAAGCAAAGCAGAGCAGAACAAAACGAACAAAATAAAACCCTCATGTCCTGCACTTGAATATAATGCCGTTACGTGCTGAAGCGGTATTGGACGTCATCCTAGCACTGCAACCCGGGGCGTACGGTATATGGGAACGAGCACACGTCACGAATCGTCTCTAATCACTCCCTGCACTGTAAGGCGCCTTGAAGCGTGCACCCTCAACATTCATCTTTGCGCATCTGTGAAAGGTAAACTCTTGAGCAAACTCTGAACCAGACGCTCAAACTCCAGCTAGCATTAGGGGTAGCATTCCCACGCTACTTGAACACTTTGTTTACGCTCAGTGCTGGATTTTGGGAACTTTAGGACGAGTGGGACTTTTCTCCTATCTGTCAATTCGTTTTGTTTTGGAGACTCTTGGCTGTCTGTGTTGTATAGTGCAGCGTGAAGAAAACGTTTTCGAAAACTGTGCTGGCTCAAAAGTTGTAAGAAATCCTCTCCAGCTCTTTTAAGTCTCTTCAGTTTTGTCATTTAAAGTGAAACTAGATGTATAACTGGAGCCTCACTTATGCAAATGGTGAGGCTCCAGTTCGACATCTAGTTTCACTTTATATGACAGAAGTACATCAGACTGCGCCGGACTGGGGGATCACTTCCGGTTATTTTTACCATCTTAAACATTTGAAATCCTCCCCTGGGCAATTGTGACACTTCATCTTGGCTCCACCTAGGACACTCTTCAATCAATTCTCTCTTCTCCCACAGCACTCTCGTCTGTCGGCAGTATGTGGCGTCTTTGCATTACCACCAATCTCACCACAGCAAGAAAGCAACGGGTTTTGGCAAGACAGGAAGAGACCGCCTGGCCCGAACGGGGATTGAACCCGCGACCTTGGTGTTATTTGCACCACGCTCTAACCAACTGAGCTCACAGGCCTCATGCCGATTGTCCTCTCTGTGCTGCAAAAAATGGAATTCAGGGAAGTTTCTTTTGTCCTTTTTTGAATAGAAAGCCCTGCGATTCAGTGTACGGGCTTTCTCGTGCTGTTTAATGGTTCTTGTAACCCAAATCCTACACTGGCCTGAAGTGCCCCCCCATTTCACAGCATTTTTCAGCTGATTTCAAATGTACCTAAAGGAGAAGCATTATTGAAGACCATCAATTACCAAGAGCTTTTGTCAAAGGTTTTGGTGGTCACTTTTAATGACCACAGAGAGCTATGACCTCGGTTTTACATCTCATCCAAAAGACGGCGCCTTTTTACCACACAGCGTCTCCGTCACTATACTGGGGCATTGGGACCCGCATAGACCTCAGGGTGAGCGCCCCACCGCTGGCTCCATTAACACCGCTTCCAGCTGTGAGCTTTGCTTTTCCCTGTAGGTCACCCTCATCCGGGTACTGACCTGGCTCACAGCTTCTAAGCTTCAGTGGGTTTTCAGTTGCGAGTTGAAAGGGGATGCAAGTGATGGAGCTGCTCGCTGCAAAAGCCACTGCATTGGCCGGGAATCGAACCCGGGCCTCCCGCGTGGCAGACGAGAATTCTACCACTGAACCACCAATGCACGCCGCAAGGGTCTACAAAAAAGACGCTTTTTTACCACTCTGTGCTGGATGTTGGGTCCCAAGGGAACTTCTGGACGAGTGAGAATTTTCTGCTATCAAAATTTGGTTTCGGAGACTTTTGGCAGCCTACAGATGCAGCCATTCAAAATGCGCGGGTGATACTGCATTATTTTGCGGTACGCTGTACGCAGTCTACCGCAAGCTACCGGTAAATACCGCGAGTTACCGTAAATTCTCCTATAATACGACAAGCAAAATAATAGTATCCGGAATTTCCGCAAGGTGGAGCTAATAAAGCTCAACCTCTCATGTTTGAGCTGTGGCCATCAAAGTCTTTAACGAAGATATTACTAATAGTATTAATAATGAATGACCTTGGACAAGCTGTAAGTGTAAACTCAAAGTATTGCCCTGGTCAACATTCTTTTTTTCATTGACCGTCTTTGTAAAAGTAACACCACAGCATTTCGCAATCACGCATTTGTTTCCAATCATGCAAAGTACAGTAATTTTTGAGAATCGATTCACCATGCCTTTCACATGCTCATAAAAGAGATTGATTTAGGAACATAAACATATTACCGTATGAAAACTGTACTGTATACAGTATGTATATGTATATTTAATGTCTTAACTGTGCCCGTTTAAGTATTGAATATTCATATCTAATTTTACCACTGAAGGGAAATCTTAGTAGCTGAGGATAAAAAGAATAGGAGCATACTGCAACGCGTGTGAAGGCCATAAACGATATTAATTTTGGAACATAAACATACAGTATATGGCTGGTCTCGGTACTTTAAAGAAAACATACACGAAACATGGTTTCATTATGACCAGAATCGGTCTTGAGATATTTTTAACTTGATTTACAGTATTTGAGAGGTATGTCTTAACACCGATACTACAGTGCTTAAGTACTGCTCACGTATATGTTTCTAGGTTTATATTATGCATTTCATACGGTCAAATTACTTTTGAGCAACTAATAAGAAGCGCGAAACGGTATGCGTTTTAGTTTCGTTTTGTGCTGGGACCCGTGGATTGATTAGAGATATCAAGTACATACAAGTCATTTTTTAAATGTTGTAGTTCGTCTTGAAAAAATGTTACGAGTACATCATCCATCAACAATTACACAGGTTCTGTTTTCATATTGCGGATTTTGGTTACGTAATATTATTTTCTAGATTTCACGTTGTGAATATATGATTTGGGCAAACAGAGCTGCAAAGAAGTACATTATGGGTTGTTGTTGTTTTTTTTGCAGTTTTATCTAGAACAAGCGATGCTTAAACCTTTGTCTGATTCTTGTGAAACTATCCACACGACAGTTACAGTACCTAGGAGTTGACTTCAGTGATGTCACTGATGGGATGTTTCTAAAAATCCATCCTCTGTAAAACGTCTTCTCTAGTTGTCCTGCATATGTATTCGCTAATGAAGCTGCGTGTTCTGAGCCTGGATCTCTACATTTCTGTATGAACCAGCTTAGAGGGCTAAAGACAGCTTGTGTTTAAATTGAGTGTAAGGCAATTTATGCTTCTAAAGTCATGGTCAGCATTTATTATTGTACTGTGCTGTAAACTTGTTATGTGCCTAGTCACATTATTTTATAGCGTTTTTATAGTGTTATCAAATCTGGTGGCGCTGTGTGTTAGTTTCCTGACTCCCATGTCACATGGTCTGTGATTGAAACCTGTGAAACCGGTTTAATTCGTCACAGCCAGCACTCCGGCAGAGAGGGGGTTGTACTCGTAAAGTAGAAGCAGGCGAGATTTCCAGCGAAAGACACCTCCCCCCCACCCTCATACGATTCAAATTGTATTACAGCATTGTAATTACACATTGTAATTGTATTACACATTGTACACATGCTTAAAAGAGAAGAGAGAAAACGCAAGCCTTCTTCAGGTGTGAGGGTCTTCTGCTCAGAATGAAACGCTAAAATGTAATGTAGGCTCTGAATGGGTTCAATTATGATTTGGGCTTGATTAAGGTCGCTGCTTTTCATCTAAAACCCTACTTGAATCCTTCGAAACTAAAAATCAGTGTTTGTGAGTTCTAAATAAAGAGGTATCCAGGTAACAGTGAAACGGGCGGACAGTCTGGGGAGATCGCCCGTTTTCCATGTAAATAGTTCCCTGGTTCCGCACCCCTTGGTGTTTCTCTCGCTCTCTCTCGGGTCACCTGATCATTAGCTCGAAAGATTTCAGTGCTTTGTGTATATTCTAATGGTAGTGGGGGCAGGGTGTGTGCGAACAGGTTTGGTTGAAATTGCATTGGAGATCTATGTTCTTCACACCTGAAACATTTTCTCTGAAAGCATTTTCTTCGCTGTTTAACCGATCTTGTTACAGCATGTTACAGTTTACTATTATTAACCATATTAATTTTAAGTGCTTAATGCCATTTTTTGACCAGGCACGAATATTCTTAAGTCCATATCTTCGCAAGGGAATCAGTGCGAATTGCAATACTAATTAAATTAAAACTACTAACTACTAACTAATACTAATTAAAACAAACCAGAAACGTGTTGTTCTGTCTAATGACATTACAAGTGGAAAGATTACAGATTTTAATCGTCTTTAATTTTGTTACGTTATACATTTTAGAAACGTTTCATCCATACAAACACCACAAAACTATTTTCGATTGTATTTCTGAATAGTATGTTACACTTAGTTCACTGTTTTAAATACATCTAATTAAGAAAGTTAGGTGTTAGCATAAACTATTAGCAATCAATAATATTAAATTAAAGTTAAATACAAAACTAAAGAAAAAATAGGGTTAAATATAATTCAAAATATTTTGCTAACAATGTTAACTGTTTATGAATAATAAAATGTATTAACTAAGGAGTAGGATGGCACAGTTGTTAGTATGTTTTTTGTTTTGTTTCTTTTTCATAAATACAACAGTAGTACCTGATGTCTGAAGTGGAAATCTAATAAGTAAATTGATTCTTAAAAATGTAGAGAGCTTTGAAAAAAATATATTGGTGCTTTTAGATAATATATTTCAAGGATATAACTGCTGTGCTACAGTACGTGCAGAATTTTAGAAATCAGTTTGTCAACAAAGTACACTGTTTAGGTTAGTTTAGAAGACAATGTACCAAAACAATATATGCTGTCTGGGTCATTAGAATTAGCTGAAAGTAACTGATAAGCTTTGAATAACAAATCTAGTTTTTCTTCTCTCGCTCTATGATGTAATCTGTTTTCTCTTAGAGAAAGGGGAAGTTTTAGAAGGGACCAAGTGCTGAACTTTTTTACAGCGCAACGTCTTATAAAAACCCTGTTCTGCTTGTAACAAATTGAGTCTCTGGTTGCACTTTGCGAAGTGGCAGCAGGGCTCCCAATATTGCAATATTGAAATAAAGACCTTACTCAGGTGAGAACTCTCTCTTGTGGCTTCCTTGATAGTTATATTTCCATGACAATTTGGGGGCTCGTCCGGGATCACAAACCTGAGCGCGAACGGCTGCTGAAACTCCATCCGGACCCGGACAATTTTAGCAAATTGGACGAACCTCGGAGGATAAACTGTTTATCCTTCCAGAGACGCGTCTGGAGAATTGGCAGTTGTCTGACGTCAGTAAGTGATCCTTTAAAATTAATAGTTTGAGAAGCGAGCCACAGGGGTGTTCTCACGCGGGTTTGATGAGTCCAGGACTCATATAAAGAACTTATCTTAACACAGACGTGTGGTTTTTGCTCTGCGGAGTAGTTAATGTGATAAGGTTCTAAGGCACCGATCGGTAAAAATGGGAAATTAAAATTCAGAGACGAAAATGGGACCGAGCAGTCCAGCAAAAGTACATGTACGACAAATTCAGAGAAACAATTATAGCCTGGGTTAGAGTAAAAAAAAAATTATGTTCATGAACTGTAAAGCTAGGGTAATAGCTGTAAGGGAACTTGCACACAATTTATATATGATAATTAGGGGCCCATAACTATGAAGTATATAACTATAACTATAACTATCTTTGTAAGTGAATCAGAATCGACAGAGGAAAGTTGAATTAGGAAAAAGAAGTTTCCTGAAGAAGGGGAAACTTAGAAGAGAAGGAGAAGAATGGAAAGAAATTGAATTGGAAAACTTATGGAATGGAAAGAGGAATCACAGAAATAATGGGAAGCTTCAAAAAAGACTAGTCTTGAAAGTAAAGAACAGCAAGCTGCAGCTAAAGTCATGGCCATGCGTACTAAAAAGAAAAAGTCTCCACCGAAATTAGAAAGCGGTCCGGAGCCAAAGCCTTTTCACTTGTTTGTGAAATGCCTATGTGCACTTTTCCAGGTCCAGAAGGAACTCCAGCATATGTACATTGACATTGGTCTCCTAGTGAATTATTTGCATTAGTTAAGTCTTTTCCTAAATTGCCTGATGACCGTAAAGAATTTAGAAGAAAGGCAAGCCTTGTTCTCGATTGTCTTAAGCCTAATTACAGTGACATAACCTTGTTGCTAGATCATATTGTTCCTAAAGGTTTACAACGTCCTCTAAAAAGGAGGAGGCAGATTGGCGGATACATGACCCAAATGATGAAGAAGTATCCATCTAAATTAAACCACACGGACATGGAGAGGAAAAGATAGGCGGACGCTTCTAAAAAGAGGTAAGGACTCCTCTTTTCTAAAAAGTCCCTTGTCCTCTCCATGTTGCTGTGGTGGGTTCAGGGTTTTCCTGAAGCTGAAGCAAGTACAACAGAAAAAATGAGTTAATGGTGTATGTGTTTTAGATGCCTGTTTTGTGAAGGTGGGGTAGAAAAAGAGGGATTGCTGAAGGAGTAGCGTCTCGCCCTGCCCGTGCGAAAAAATCCAGGTGTTGCATCCTGGTACACGACTGCAGTACGGCTGAAGGTAGTAACTAGAACTGTACTCGCAGAAGAGCCGAAAATGGTAACTCGATTCAACTGTGTATTTAAAGCCAGGATTTGGAACCTGGTCCGTGTTCCCGAATTGTGATAGTTCGTCAGTTTGTCTCGACTGGGGGATTCCGCGGGGCGCGTGGGAGACGTGAAAATGGTTTGGTGTGAAGAAAAAAAGTTTGATTAATCCAAAGTGAAACTTAAAAGAAATATTGACTGTCAGACGGAATTTAGGCTGAACAGGAATGTAGAAAAGTGTATGAACATTTGGATAAAAATAAACAATAGTTAGAGGAATATTTGAGAATTCAACAGAATATCATAGATGAGACGCAAAAATCCCTGATGGAAAAGCTAAAAGCAATGGCTGAACGAAAGGAAGTTATATATGCAGAAAAAGAAAAAGCAAAAGAAGAAATAGAACGCCTTGAGAGAGAATCTGGGAGAAGGGTGGGAATCAGTGTGGAGATTTTTGAAAGAGCATTACCCACCGAAAACTGATTAGAGAAAAGTAACAGCATGTCAGCAGAAGGAAGTGAGGATGTTTTCAGATTTTACAGAAAGGTTTATAGCTTTATGGATAGTATACTCGGGGTTAGCCGATGAAAAGGAAGTGAATGAAGATACTTCCACAGTAATAAAACAAATTTACTTGAGTGTGTTAAACCTGATGTTGCCAAGAATGTACAACTATGCTTTCCTGATATTACGGACAGCGGAGAGAGATTTGATTTAATAACTCGCGAAGCATGCATGCAGAAGTGCGAGCGCTGCAAATGGGAGGTAAAAAGACTCCCAAGGAGGAGAAAAGGGAGCCGCCAGTTTGTCGAAATTATTGTGCGACTTTCATGTTATACCGAGATATAAAACCCCAAAGACAAAACTACTAATAAGCTGGTGTGCAGTTACTAAAAAAAAGGTGTTTTTTGGAGAAATTGGAAGAAAGAGGCTTGAATTCACAATTAAAGAACATGTCAGAAGCTGAAACGAGAGCCGTGCGTGAACTAAAAGTTTTAATCTAGTAAACCCCTCTGTAGCCTTCCTAAATTTATCTCAGGATTGAAATAAAAGTGAAATAATCTTACAGTGTGCAGTAACTGGGGGACACAGGAGCACAGCTGTCCTACTTTTAGACTAAAACAGCATAAAAATGTGATATAAAGTTTTCTAACGGGTAACAGGAGGCTACAGGAGAAGGGGTGCAAGGGTTGTGTTTAAAGCAAATATAAGCTGTCACAGTCTGCTTGGGTAAAGATGTACAGTTTCAACTACTGATGTGGGTGGGGGACACCCCAGACCTATTTTAGGCCCAGACTGCAGCATTTTATAAGGAATTACTGCATGAAATAGCATTTATGTAAACTAACTTAATAGAGTTATGTGATATTGTGATTGTTTTACCTAATGAGGGAATCCATAAGGCCGGGCTACTCCAAGTACTGGATCTTGAAAAAAAAGGAGTATAAAACCAACTACATGATAAAGCCAGGGTGAATGCCTTCTCAGAACGAGCTTGTCTAGTGACGTATTGGTTTAAGGGGGGTAGTGCAGTCTAAAGACAAAATTGCCTTGACCCCTGCAGCAGAAACCGGTTTTGATGTTTTGAGACAAGCTTTCTTGCAGGCACTGGCCCTGGACTGGATTCCCTCAGACGGATCATCTGTATGTAATCTGTATGTAAGTGAAAGAAATGGGTTGTGAGCTGCTGTGCTGGTGCAGGAGCATGGAGATAGGCATCGTCTGGTGGGTTATTATTATTCAGGACCCCTTGATGCGGTGGCCAAGGGGCCGTGTTTATGTGTTGTGCAGGCTACCTGCCTGGCTGTATAAACTGTGAATAATCTGGTGTAGAACTAGCAGACCGAATGAAAATATTTAATTGAAACTTGTAAATATGCTAAATGGAAAATTGTAGCAATTTATATAGACTGTATATATACATTTGGTGGATGCCACAATTTTGGATGGCAGTGAAGGAATAGGGATTTCCCCAACATGGCAGGGACTCCAGTTAAGAATGCTGGGTTTGTCTCTGAACTGTTATAAGCTTTGCAGCTGCTTATTGAAGTAGCTGTGGTAAAGTGTAAATCACATAATAAAGAAATGTTTCCAGTAACTCGAGGGAACAACTTTGCAGATGCAGCTGTCAGGTGAGCAGTCCTGGTAGAGCAGGAGTCTGAGACCCCTGTGAGACCTCTGTTGGTGAAAAGGGGACAGCTACAGGATATTCAGGCTGAGGCCTCTAAAGCAGAGAAAAGGACATGGTTAGAAAAGAGTGTGGTGCTTCATGATGATTGGGTGTGGTGCTGCCAGCACACTGGACGCCCTGCATGCCTTCACAGCCTAATGCCCTTTGTAGCTCGACAAATGCACTCTGTCGGACACCTGGGTGTGAGAAATGGTGTGCTGGTTACCCAAACCTGGGTGGGGACCGTGTTTGAAGCAGTAGCCACTTATGTGGTATCTCAATGTGATGCTTATCAAAGGAACTCAGCTACAGTTCAGGTGCGGGTGCTACAGCTCAAAAGGCCTGCTCCTGAGGAACCTTTCATGCACTGGCAAATTGACAATTGTCAAGAGAAACCTGGGCTCTTATAATCTGTTTTCCCAGTGGGTTGCTGCCACTGCCTCTGTGTCTACCAAACACTTGATAACAGAGATAAGCCCTCGGTGGGCACTGCCCTACCGCTTGTATTATGATCAAGGGACAGGCTGTGGCTGGATTATTCGGGGTGAGATGGACTGAGATCACCCTCAGTCTGCTGGAACAGTGGAATGAAGGAACAGAACTCTAAAAGATCGACTAGACATCAGACTGAAGGAGCGCCATGGGATGCGGGCTGGATCAAACAGAACTGTGTAATAGAGCCTGTTTGATATCATCACAGGCCAATCAACGAAACTTCCTGGAGGGACGAATTTGGCTAATGGATTGTTGAATTTGCTAATTCTCTATTGTAGTTTTGTAGGTTGTTAATTGAAGTGGTGCACGGGGCTGGTGAACAGGTGCTGGACACTTGGAGACCTCCAGTAGAGGGAAGACACGACCTGATACCTGGCGAGTGGGTGTGGTGAGGAAGATATACCCTGCCTGATGTTGCAACCCTGCTGGGAAGGACCATATCAAGTGCAACTGACTACCGACTCTGCCATCTGAGTGACAGGATGAGATCGCTGGATCTACGCATTGCGCCGACACCGAACCACTGCACCAGAGACTGAGTGAACATTAATTATTATATTGTCACTGTTTCTGTGTTTGTTGAGCTTCCTGAGGGGGGGCGACAGTGTACCTGTTAAGTGTAAGGAGCTTTACTTTGATAAAATGGGGATATGGAATCAATACTTTATCAGTCAGCCACAAATAATAATCAGAGCTCATGTTGGGATTGTATTGCTATAAAAGATGCTCATGGGAGTAATCCCCTTTGATAGAGGTGATTATTTAGGTTTATTGGCATGGGTAAATAGCCCTGCTTTTAGTCTGAGTGTAACTCAGATGTATTAGAATGGAAATAACTGTATGCTCCTCGCTATAATCACAGTTTTAGGCCATTCTCTATTAGGGTGATAGACAGCTGTTTAGGTGACCCAGCTGTTGACCAATCTTGTAAAAAAAAAACCCTAAGAAAAATGCTGGGCTCCAGCCCACAGGGATTTACCTGTGCTGTAAGAACTAATGCATGAATAAGGAGACTGGATTCTGGTGAAAGACAGGAAAAAGAGGTGGTGTTCGCTCAGGTGGAGGGGGCCGTACCAAGGCTGCTGACCACTGCGACTGCTGTGAAAGTCACGGAAAGGGTTCCCTGGATTCATGCTTCCCACTGTAAACGAACTGAGCAAAGTGCACAAGCACAGATGGGGATCACATGCTTGGGACTGATGTGCCCAGCCTTTTTCCTTTTTATGTGGAAGCCTGTCACCACCCAGAAAGAGGAAGAATCTAAACGCGAAGCCTCTTTGTATACAAACTGGCTGAATGAAACTGATAATGAGGGGGATAGGAGTAATTTGTGGTATAAATTTATAAATCATACAGTAAAGTTAAAGAAATGTAATGCATCTTGTTATGTATGTGCTTTAATGCCTCATTCTACAGCCTCACCCATTTCTCTCCTGGTTAAAATCACGGTTTGGGCCAGGGGGAATGTTTTTCTTTAAGTTACTAACACCGATTATAGGGGCTGTGATACTTGTCTTCCTGTTTTTGTGTTGCTGTACGAAATATATTATTCCAATGCTTTGAAATATGGTAATGAATATGTTTGTGCATCAGTATGTTCTGATAAGAACGCAAGAATCCGAAGTATGGGAGCCTCCTGGGAGTCCATATGAAGAATCTAACTTTTAATCATTTTCAAGAATAAAAAGGAGGGAATTGAAGTGGAAATCTAATAAGTAAATTGATTCTTAAAAATGTAGAGAGCTTTGAAAAAAATATATTGGTGCTTTTAGATAATATATTTCAAGGATGTAACTGCTGTGCTACAGTACGTGCAGAATTTTAGAAAACAGTTTGTCAACAAAGTACACTGTTTAGGTTAGTTTAGAAGACAATGTACCAAAACAATATATGCTGTCTGGGTCATTAGAATTAGCTGAAAGTAACTGATAAGCTTTGAATAACAAATCTAGTTTTTCTTCTCTCGCTCTATGATGTAATCTGTTTTCTCTTAGAGAAAGGGGAAGTTTTAGAAGGGACCACGTGCTGAACTTTTTTACAGCGCAACGTCTTATAAAAACCCTATACTGCTTGTAACAAATTGAGTCTTTGGTTGCACTTTGCGAAGTGGTAGCAGGGCTCCCAATATTGCAATATTGAAATAAAGACCTTACTCAGGTGAGAACTCTCTCTTGTGGCTTCCTTGATAGTTATATTTCCATGACATGTCTCAGTGGCTTTCAAAATTAAATTATGCATGCAAACCTGTGAACTAGAAAGATAACTAAGATACCCATCCATTTATAATGGTGGCGAAGTGGTTAGCATTGCTATCTTGCAGTACTGGGGTCCTAGGATCAATTCCTGAAATCCTGTGTGTGGGGGTTTTACATGTTCTCTCTGGGTTACATGGTTTTTCTCCATATGTGTGATATGACTCCCTCTCGCACTCCGAAACATACTGGTAAGTTAATTGGTTTATGGGAAAACTGGCCCTGGTGTGTGTGTGTTTGTGTCTGTCTGTCCTGTGATGGACTGGCGCTATGTCCAGGGTCCGTTGCTTACTGGGATAGGCTCCAAATCCTCTGTACTGGATAAAGAGATTAGAAATGGATGGAAGTAAAGGCACTGTGTGGATGGAACTATACACAGTGTTAGAAACCCACGATGAAATGGCAGCATCTCACTGAGAATAAAATATTTAATAGTGCTGGCTTAAGGAAACAGCCTTTCCACCTCTCTTGCACATCAGTATCCATACCTAGTTATTTAAACAAATTGCCTCTAATTATAAACATCTTAATGTGCTGGCTCTGTGGATCCGCATCAGCTATGTTTGCCCATTCCTTCAATTCATGTGCATCCAACACACAGTTCAATGCCAGCAACTACACATAATCTAAAATACAATCCTTATTTCAGTATCTATGTAAACATATAGTCTGTTAACTTCATCATCTTCATCAAAAGTATGCCTAACCCCATTAGGAAGTGTTCTTGTTATAAGTGTATTCCTCAGCTTTCCCCAAATTATCTTCTTCTTGCCAACATCTCTAGTCTTTTATCCTGCAATAACTTAGCCAACACTTAAATCTCCAAAAGCTGCTTGTGTTAATTTCTTTAAATCACAAATATCATGTGTAAATACTGGCCATGTAATACTCTGCATTGTGGAATAATAGTTTATTTTAAAGGGAACTAGAGAAATCAAGAAAGGCTTTTTTTCTAGAATTAATAAATGCACATCCTGTTCACTGGGGAAATTAAATCCACACTGAGCAATCTTCAATATGTTCAGAATATGACAGCAAGAATCCTATCAGGGATGCATTACACCTGTTTTCAAGTCCTTGCACTGGTTACCTATCAGATTTCGAGTCAACTTCAAAATCCTTATCCTCCTTATATACTGTCCTACAACTGTTATTATTGATCACCGAATTATTGTACTTGACATGACTTCATTCAGCCTTTCCTGAACGTCTATGACAGGCAGAGAGAGTGCTGTTTCTGGTGCGATCTTTTGCAGCTGACATTTCACTGTTTTAAACAAACAAGAAATTAGATTGCTCATAAATCAGTTATTCTATATAAACACAGCGTAATTGCCCTCCGAAAATCCTCCTTTTCTTGTTCGTTTTAGAGACCTTGATCGAAACTGATTTTAGATGTCAGAAAGGATTTATTTTCTCTGTATTTCCTACATTGCTTTGTCGAGATTTTAACTTTATATCTAACTTTATATCTAGGCTCAGATTTCAACTATAAATCGTACAGTAATTAATAGCAGTAAATACTGATGTTTTGCGCCCTCTTACCACAAAAATATATGTTTTGTAGTTGGGATTAACTATATTTCGTACGCGTAGCTACTCCGATTCGGACACCGAACAGTTGAAGATGGCGGCAAATCAGACACCCAGAGAGGGGGCGTCTTCTCGCCTCCATAACTAAAATGCCAAATAGGAGTGGCTTAAGCGACATACACAGTCGTGTAACTGACAGTTTGAGGTAGCCTATCGTGTAAATTTCGCTTTGTTGCTGATAGGTTAAGCTTTCGAAACTCTGCCCCAAAGTCATGTGACTGATTTTTCGCCCTGTTTCGTTGGTTAAACGCAATGATCACAAGCACCACCATGGTAACTGGGATGTGTAGTTTTTAATTCCGTTTGAATTATAACTGTACGTACTGTCTTCATATTTGGCCAGGGCTTTAAAGAGAAGGCGCGCCAAAAAAATTCGGTGCCGTCGTCTCCGCTTTAAAGGTACCCCCGTGCTGGAAGAATTTGACCTCGGAACGTTTGCCCAGCGTAGTTATAGTGGACATAAAAACAAGAGTTCACTGGCATTATATCCTAGAAGACACAGACCGGCACCAGACCGGTAAATGCTTGATGAACTAGGGATTGGACAGTTTCCAAGTGCTTGTACAATCGATGGAAATGTTCAAATAAATGTGCAAAAGAAATAAAGAAAATAATCATTTATTTCTTTATCATATTGGCTAGCTAATGTCCTCTCTTTGCTAGTTAGTGGCTGTGTTTCTGCGTTGGGTAGCAACGGGTGACTGTTCTCAGGCGGAAGATGTAAACAGCTTAATTTTCGTGTTAAATAATTTTTAGAAATTAAAATTCATTCTATACAGCATTCACATATTTGGGTACCGTTTCATAAAACTTTCATGCTTAAAATGTTTAGGGAGAAATGGAAGACTGGTGTGTATTTTTTCTTTAAACTATTGTAGTGGCAATGCTTGTTAATAAGACAGAATTAAGCGTTGGTATGCTCCTAAAGGAGGCCCCATCTCACCCTCCATCTCTGTGGTGCAGCCACAGAGAAAGAATTCATGCAAGCTGATTTAAGATGTTTTTCTTTTGATAAGAAGCAAGCTCCCAGACGGGGATGCAATTAGCTAAGCCTGGCTATCATGATCAATGGTCATCCACTGGCGCCTATCTGTCTAGGGAGTGCCGAATGGACATCTGGACTGCATTTCTAAGTGTCAAGAGTAAGTGACTTATATCTCACCTTGACCAACCAATCAGGGACTGGCAGGGCGTGGTAATACCACGTGGGTCTCCAATGCCCGCCAAACTCTCAACCAATCAGCACACATCTGGGTCTTGATCAAAAAGGGAGCGCAAGCTCAGTTCTGGGCTCTCCTTGGCCATTTTCACGCATCCTCAGAGACAATCACGTGACAACTGCTGTTGTCTGCAAAAGGACTTGGACTTTGTTCTAAGCGCGAGGCCGAGGATCCCGTACGTATTCAGAATTCTACCAACGTGAATGCTCGGCTTGATCAACGGCAGCCTACAGTTGGACCCTCGTCGACAACCTGAATAGCTTATTCAGAAGCAGCGCTGGACCGGGAACGAACCAGCTTCTTCCCAGGCAAAAGAGTGACTTGTGAGGACTCGCGGTCACACTCTGTGCATAGAGACTTTCTACTAGCCAGCTGGACTGCTGGTAGATCCCCTCGGAGCAACGACTGCCCTGCGCGCCGCAGTCAGATTCCTCCGCCCGTCCTACTCCGAGCTGCACCTCGACTGGTTGGCCGGTAGCCAGAGGACGCCGACACAACGCCCATTGGACAACCGCTGCAACAGAGCCTGTCAGCTGGTTTGGTGTTCGTGCCGGGAAATTCCAAATCCAAACACAGTGGATAAGTAAACCCCATGTTCTACATTGCGTCTCGAGAATTTAATTGTACCTCAACACAAGTTGTTATCAATTTAATTCATGAGTAATGTATTTACTTCCGAGTTTAGAGTAACAGTGGGTAATAACACTGATTAGCGATTTGGTAACCGAACGATATATATTGACATATATTCTCTGTTGTGTATCTCTTTGTGTTTGCATCTCTTCGAGATTATATACCTTGTATATTGATAACCCTCACAGTAAGGTCTGCCGCTCGTATCCAGGCAGACTAGTATATGTTTGGTGCAC
Source organism: Atractosteus spatula (assembly GCF_055471065.1). Taxonomy (NCBI): domain Eukaryota; kingdom Metazoa; phylum Chordata; class Actinopteri; order Semionotiformes; family Lepisosteidae; genus Atractosteus; species Atractosteus spatula. The sequence goes on from NW_028296868.1 coordinate 473,088, forward strand.
AGTTTATATTAATAAATGTATCTCGTGTATTGAACCCGTGTGTGTGCGTTGTTAGTTGTTCTGACGATTGATTTTCTAAAAGCCCCAACGAACAACCTCGTGATTACTGCTACAATTGATAATTGTCTCAGTAAACCCATCAAACCACTACATTTAATGGCGTCCCTGGGTGGGCGAGTTTAGAATGAAATGAGAATCAATCGCACAGAATAACTGATATTGCTGTGAGTTCAAGTTCAGCACAGCACCGCGGCTTCTATACGCGAATACCGGGTGTGCTGATAACTGCGTAAAGAAATCCCCCTGTTTTCTAGCGTTTAGTGTAACGTGTACTGATTGGAAATCCATCTGCTCGGGTGTTTAGATTCCATACTGTATTTTGGTAAAAGAAAAAAAAAGTAATACTCTTAAAGTTTCTCTGACGTAATGACAATGGCTGCTAAAATGTCTGAAGTGGAGTCGCTTATAAATACTATTTCTAGCGACGACAATCCTGGTTACTGGAGCGGTATCGAAAAGTTGAACTTTGATGATATTGAGAAGCTGCAAGTAGATTTAGTAGCTAAGGTAGCGAACCAGCTTAACACAGGAGGGTCCGTGAACGCAGTTCAGGTCCTATCGAGTTTCGCCTTAAATCTAGCTAAACAGCTGGAACTGTCTTTGTCCGAGCTGACAAAGTTTCAAAAGCTTCAGGGAAAGCTAGAAAGATATAAGGCGGAGTTGAGTTGTTGGATATAATCAGAGAAAAGAGAGTGAAAAATGAGGAAAGTGAAGACAGACTCAGGGAAGTTTTAGGTAAATTAGATGACCTGTCTGCTAGAGAAACTGCGGCTGAGGTAGCTAGGAGAGACCTGGAAGCGAGCTTGAAAGAAAAAGAAAAAGAAATTGAGCGTTTAAATGAGCTCAGCCAGGAAAGGCAAAAGGAGTTAGATGCTGCCGTACTGGAAGCAAAACAGGCTAGATCCCACTTGCATGCCAGCCCACCTAGCAGCCCGGAGCGCTCACCCAGCGCGCCGGGAGGAGGTTTCTCCCGGCCAGGGTCTGTGGTCGGATCGGCATGGGGGAGATCGCCGAGTCCTGCGCGAGACGCAAGGGCGATGCAATTCAGGCATAGACCCCCTGCCCGCGGAGAAACCGTAAAAATTAACCTCCACTCCCTGAGGCAGTTAGCCAAAGATGTAGAAAGGTTTGACCCGTCAGTGTCAGGGAATAATGTGGAAACCTACATCGATGAGCTGAGACATACTTTGCAGTTTATGCCCGGAGCGTCCGAACAGGAAAAGGCTATGTTAGTAAGGAAAACTACTAGCCGAGCGGTCCACGAGTGGATGTCTAGACAAGGACCGGAGGTCTGTAATAGCTTTGAGGAGCTGTGTCAGGCAATGATCGGAGAATTTTCGGCTTTTATCGATCCCATAGCTGCCGTGGCCGCTGCGCACCATATTAAGCACGAAAAAGCTGAAGCCCCTCGCGACTATTATGAGAGGCTTAGGCGCACTTATTTTGCAGGGCGGAATGAAGAGGGTTGCGAAGAGAACGTGAATTTCAAAGGTTTATTCATTGCTAATCTGCATCCCTCAATCAGGAAAATGATTGTGATGCACACTGATGCAAAAGCGATGAAAATGGCTGACATTAGAAGGTTGGCTCAAAAAGCCTGGGGAGCTGAAGTCTCTGCTTCCTCAGAGCGAAAACCTGCTAAAACGGCCGTGTTCGCCACTAAAGCCAGCAGGGTTGACGACTCGCCTCAGCTCGAGGGAGCTGAGGTTCCTGAGCCCGCTAAGCCTCGGCGCAAAATAGGCAGGCAGGACCGCACTAAGCGTCAGAGCCGTCGTGAGCGCCACGGGGAAGGCAAGGGCACAGGCAGAGCCTATCAGAAGGCTGGACAAAGGGAGTCGACTGCAACCCGCCTGGCCAGGCTTGAACAAGCCCTGCTTGAGAGATCAGGACAGGGTAAACCTTCCGCACTGAATGCCGGAAGCGTGAATGAGCTTAGTGGGACCACGCCCCTTCTCACTGGAGGAGGCGGGGATCCATCCCAAACCCCTCCCTCAGTCTATCTGATTGGGTGGGAGGGTTCCTGCCTGGAAGAAGGCTGTGACTCTGAGTTGGGCGCTGACCCCGCCCCTGAAGTCAAAGAAAAGGCAGGCTTCCAACAATTCTTAGGGAATCTCAGCCAGAAAGGCAAAGCAAGGCGTATTTATATCAAGGTTTCTCTTGAAAACGTCTTAGATAGAGAAGCACTGGTTGACACTGGGGCTGAAATTAGTTTGATGTCAGCCGATCTACTCAGCGAGCTCAAACGAGTAGCGAAAGGAAAAGGCATCAGACTTAAGGTAGAACCGTGTAAGATAGATATTTCCAGCTATACCCAGGATCATGCCAGGATCACACACCGAGTGTGGGTGGCACTTAGGTTCGGGCCAATGAACGTGGTGCATCCTGTTTACATCTCTAGGTTTAAAACAGAGCCACTACTCATTGGCCAAGACCTGCTTGACAGGCTGGAGCCTCTGGTGGACTACCAGCGTGGAAAATTGTGGGCTCAGGTCAAGCACCCTAAGCCTGTCGTACAGCAAAAAGGGGGGTTCAGTGGTTATGCTGTGATCACACAGTGCCCACTGAACACCATAGCTGAGTTGGAGGATTCTCCTGGTTCCTCTGGACGAGAAATAAATGTCTCTTCTTGCTTTCCAAAACTACAGGGAAGTCCTGCCCAGGCCAGCACTCCCACGGTCTCCCAACTACAGGAGCAGTGCTCCGAGCAGCTGCTTGACCCGCCAGGTAAAGCACACCCCTTTTTCATCCCTGAAGAAGAGTGGATCTCCCTGTCCGGTAATGAATGGGAGTCCTTTCTGTGCGCCCTGGTACCTCAGGGGGACAAGGACTACCACCCCATGGTGGTGGGAGGGGTCCAGGTGGCAGAAGTGCAGGTTGATGATGTAATTCTCAGCCTCAGCTCTGAGAAGTCCATAATCAGTGAACGTCTGTTCGAGGACCTGTCGCGAAGCCGTCAGGTGACCCTGGTGACGCAATCACAGGGTCTGTGGTGGGCACCCCCACCTCATAGGTCCATTTGGAGCAAAGGAAGCTGTGCAGCTTCCATCTCCATCGGAAAAAGGAAGTTTGCTCACTACTTCCAGGTAGCACCTCAGCTGACCCATTCGGTCTGTATTGGTGCAGACCTGTTGGTTCGACTGGGCGCCCAGCTGGACACAGTAAACAGTGTGCTGTGGACACGGGTGAACCCAGATGCCCACTCTCTAAGTGGCGACCCCGAGAACATTCGGTCAGGTCAGACGATTCCTCAGGCCTGCCAGGTAGTAAACGAATCGGACCTGATCGTTCCTGCGTCAACAGCAGGGTTTCCGGTACGCCTTGTCCTAAAGAAGGGACAGAGGATGGATGCTGAGATGGTTTTCTTCCAACCATCAGCTCAGTTTATCAGACTGAACCTAGCAGTCTGTGGTACCCCCAGACTGGAAAGGAATGGCCGAGCCACCTGCCTGTTGGTGCAAAACATAGCAAAACAAGATGTCAAAATCCCTGCTCGCACTGACATGGGACTGGTAATTGACAATGGGTTCTATGATTTCGAACTGGCCATCCCAGTACTGGGGCAGCTCCCTGGTCCCTTGGCCAGGGAGGGGGGGACCGAGCAGGTGTACTACACCTACCCCCGGCGGATGATTGCAATTATGCCAATAGACGGATTCTGCAACCAGGAGGTGTGCAGAGTGGACCTTAGCGATAAGGATGTGATGGTTGTGTATACAGTACACGCAGGGGTTCCGACGGACCACTCAGCCGAGAGTGCGACCCGGGATACCGCCATGCCGTCAAAAGCGGGGTTCCTAGAGCAGGTACAGGATCAGGTTGGTAAGGCAGATGCCCTGGAAACGGAAAGCCAGCGTCAGCAGCTGCATCAGATCTTCCAGGATTTCCAGGAAGTGTTTGCACGGGACGCCTATGACTGCGGGGTGACGGATTTGCACACAGTGCGCATTCCTACGGCCCCTGGCGCCCGCCCAACCTATGTCAGGCAGTATCGCATTCCCCTCACGGCATACGAGTACATAAAGCAGACGTTGGATGCTCTACTAGAGCGTCAGATCATAAGGGAGTGTAACTCCACTTATAACTCCCCACTGTGGCCGGTGCTGAAACCCAATGGTAAGTGGCGTCTGACCATTAACTACCGGCAGTTGAATAAACAGGTTCCTTTGTCACGATGGCCAATGATCTACCTAGATCGGGAGTTAGCCAAGGTGACAACAGCAAAATATTTCACCACAGTGGATGTGGCCAATGGGTTCTGGACCCTTAAGGTAGAACCGACAGACCAGTACAAACTGGCCTTTTCCTTTGGAAACAGGCAGTTCACCTGGAATCGATGCCCCTTTGGGTATTCCAACTCCCCAGCGGAGTTCAACATATTTCTGCACAAAGCCATGAGTGATGCAGCCGCCAGGGGCAACCTGGTCTATGTGGACGATATTCTGATGCGGAGTCAGACCTGGGAAGAACACATGGCCGAGATCAGGCATGTGTTGACCCAGCTCTCCCGTGCAGGGGCCAAACTGTCTCTGGCTAAGGGACAGTGGTGTAGGACCCAAGTGGAGTACGTGGGACTATTGGTTGGAGCCCAAGGCATACAGCCACAGTCCAGCAGAGTCCAAGCTATCCAGAATATGAAGTCGCCCACTAACCTGTCTGAACTGCGCAGCTTTCTGGGAGTATGTAATTATTCCCGGCAGTTCATTGAGGATTACGCTGAAATAGCAAGGCCCCTCCACAAGCTGCTGCAGAAAGACGTGCCCTTTGAGTGGGGACCTTCCTCAGAACAGGCTGTGATGGAGCTGAAGCGCAGACTCGGTAGTGCGCCGTGCTTGGCCTACCCTGACAAAAATAAGGTCTTCTACCTTGAAGCAGGGTTCTCAGAGCACTGCCTTGGGGCTGCTCTGAGTCAGGAATATGACCAAGAGCGAAGGGTGGTGGCGTATGCCAGTCGAGCCCTGAGCCCAGTGGAGCAAAAGTTCTTGGACTGCGAGAAGGCCCTGTTGTCTACGGTCTGGTCGGTAGAACACTTCCGTAGTTATGTAGGGGGACAAAAGATCATCATCGAAACCTGCCACCAACCTGTGACATTCCTGCATAGCCAGAGACTCAAAGCGGGCAGGGTGTCAAATAGCAGGATTGTGGCATGGATGATGGCCCTACAAGGCTATGAGATAGAGGTACGTTATGCACAGAGCAAGAAAATGTACCTGGGACAGGGCCTGGCTTTGGGCCAAGTGTGTCACGGCTGTGACACTGACATGGAAGCTCCAGAAACAATTCCCGCTGCTGAGCTACCGAACAATCACCGGTACTACGATGAAAATGTGGGCCAGGGCTTACCCATGGCCTATGTTGACGGTTGCTCTTTTCGCCACGAACAGCAGGTGCTAGCAGGGGTAGGAGTAGTCTGGCAAGACAATACTCCCTGTGGGCCGACCCGCTATAAGCTAGGACCAAAGACTAGTCAGTATGCGGAAGTAGCTGGGGTGCTGATCACCCTCCAGCAGGCCCTGACAAATGGCCTTAAACAATTTGTCATCTGTAGTGACTCGAACTACGCCCGACATAGCTACGTGTCCCATCTTCCGTATTGGAAGGGTAACGGCATGAAAAATGCCCGGGGCAAGGAAGTAAAGAACAAAGAGTTGTTCCTGGCCAGTGACAAGCTCACGACCGAGGCTGGAATGATGGTTTACTGGAGGAAGGTGATGGGACACTCCCAGGTGAAGAGACCCGACAAAGACGGGAATGATGAGGCTGACCGGCTGGCTAAATCTGGCGCCTTAGAGGGTGAACCCTGGCAGTTCCAGCAGGAATGGCTACCCCCAGAAACCGTGGCTGAGGTCAAGGCGGTCACCCGAAGCAGGGCTAGACAGGATGTCGGAGCTGACCCTCAATCTGTAGTGCTTGGGTCACAGGGTTTTAACACCGATCTTGCGGAAATGCAGAAACAGGACCCAGCAATTGGGCTAATGTATCAGCATATCGCTGACCCAGTGCGTCAACCTCTTTCGGAGCAGGTGCTGAGCCAGTCTCCAGAGCTGAAGGAGCTGGCAGAGGTGAAAGACAACCTAAAAATTATAAAGGGGTTGTTGGTTTGTGTACCAGTTGCACAAGGTGTCCCAAAGTGGGTAGTTCCCCGCTGCCATCGGGGGGTCATGATCCAACACGCTCATGACGAGCCCTGTGGGGGTCACCGGGGAATCAAGGCCACGTACGACACTATCCAGCAGGTGGCATTCTGGCCTCACATGGGCCAAGACATCGCCGCGTATGTAAAGGGGTGTCTGACGTGTAGCCAGTTCCAACCATCACGGCCCTTGCACCGTGCACCACTCCAGAAAAAGGGCATGACATTCCCCTGGTCCAATCTACAAATGGATTGGGTGGGGCCGCTGGTGAGGTCATCCAGAGGGAACAAATATTTCCTCACGGTTACGTGTGCATTCACAAAATGGATTGAGTGCCTCCCAGCACCCAACGACACGGCAGAGACAACTGCAGTGCTGTTGGTGAACCATGTGTTCAGTCGATGGGGACTCCCCCTGACCGTGGACTCGGATCGGGGAACCCATTTCACAGCTACAGTAATGGCAACCCTGTGGAATATGCTTGGGGTCAAGGCCCAGTTGCATATCTCCTACCACCCTCAATCCTCGGGCCAGGCAGAAAGGGCAAACCGAACGGTGGTTAGTATGCTCAAAAAGTTTGTCTCCACCAGCAGTAGGGACTGGGACATTAAGCTGCCCCTGGTTCTGATGGCCATCCGAGCCACGCCCCATTGCTCTACGGGGGTCCCACCTTTTGAGATGATGACAGGTCGGAAGATGACTCTTCCCCTACACTGTCTTTATGGGGTGGAGGACCTGAGCACGACGGGGGCTGCTACGGCCCATCAGTATGTGTCAGCAAGCACATCTGCAGGCAACCTTTGCTTTTGCCCAGAACAATCTGGGAAGGAGTGCAGAGGGTAGGAAAGCATACTATGACCGAAAGGCAGTTAACCAGGAACTCCAAGTAGGAGACAAGGTCCTGTACTTCCAATTTGCCAAACCCACAGGGGTGGCCCGGAAATTCTTACCCAGTTGGACAGGACCCCACGAGATTGTCGATAAGGTATCACCGGTAGCTTATCGAATTCGGATTGAAAAAGGAAGGCAATCTCTGGTCTATAAGTGGGTGCATCGCAACCACCTCCGGTTGTATCGCCCACCTCAAATGGCGCCGGAGGACACAGAATAGGGTTAAAAGTCTAAACCCGATCAAGAGGGGGGTGCCCCTTTGTAGCTGCAGGTAGTTAGGTACTGTAGTGTAGGTCCTCCTAGGAAAATATATTCAAAATTATAGTGGAACTGTACCATGTGCCTCATCTGTGTTCCAGAATGGGAATCCTAAAACTGCCACGGCTGGTCCTGACAGTGCTGTGGATCGCTTCGACACAGCCCCTTGAAGTTGTGGAACCCGGTCCTCCTACCGGCATAGTCCTGCAGGACGCTCCCGGATTGTTGTTAACAAATTGCAGAACATATACTCAGCGAGTGTATGTGCGGCTGGACCCAAGTGATGTGTTTCGGAAGCACATCAACATGAACAGTAGGGTGTCCCATCATGGCAGGCAGTGGGCTAAGGATGCTGTATGGCATGCCCAGCTAGACACTATACACATGCTCCGCCAGCTGAGGAAGGCAACAGTCAGCCAGGAGGAGATGACAGGCCTCAGCCGCCCCAAAAGGTTCTTGGGGGGTCTGATTGCTGCGGCCTCCGCCGTGGGCTCGCTATTTTCAGCTGGTCTGTTTGCTGCTTACACTGTCACCCTGACCACCCTGAGAAGGCAGGTGTCTGGGTTACTTAAGGAAATGCCAGAAATTCAGGACAGGCTGTATCAACAGCAGCAGCGGCTGGAAAGCCTAGGGAAAACCTTACAGGGCACAATATTAGCAGTAAACCTTCATGCAGCAGTGTTAAATAACACCCTCCACACCGTGGGCAGGATTGTCGACGTGTTACAGTGGGATTATGCTTACGTGCAACAGGTCAGGATGCTGATGCAGGATTTGCTTAGGGAGCTTAGTGCCACCATAACTAGCTTAGCCATGGGACAGATTCCAACTTACTTGGTTCCACTGTCCTTAGTAGAAGAAGTACTTAGGACAACCACTTCTGAGATGGTGCAGCCATTACAGGTACATTTTGCATACAGTCTAGGCAGTGCCATTCCTATACATGTCAACCCTGAAGCCAAGGAAATAGGTTTCCTGTTGAACCTTCCCATCGTGAGTGGCAAGGATATCTATAGACTCAAGTCTATATCGAACGTTGGCTTCTGGAGGGGGGACATGCATGTGAAGTTGACCACCCCACCGCTCGTAGCTTACCAGGAGGATGATCCAAATTTGTATCTTGTTCCAAACCTGGAACTGTGTATATCAACCAAGGATATCCACTGGGTATGCCCAAGTAAGCCATTCCTTAGGGACACAACTCAGAGGTTGTGTGGTATCAGAAAGGGGGCTGCCACTGAAAAGTGTAAAGCCACAGTGACGAGCAAAAGTGAGGTTAACGAACCCCAGGTTGAGCAGGTGGGAAAGAAATGGCTGCTCAGCACACCACAGTTAACGGTTACAATAACATATGACAGGCATGATACAGCTACCGAAGTGCAGCTACCCAACCAAACAGTTTTTCTACAAGTTCCTGAAGGAGCGATAGTGCATCTCAACGATTTAGCACTGTATCACCTGGAGTCAGAACTATACGAAACGGAACTCGAGATTGTGGACGCTTTCAGAGGACACGGCATTGACTTGGATGAGAGAATCCAAGAGACAGTAAGTCTTGAGGGTGTACAGGTAGTCGAATTTGTTCTTAACGACACAAACTTAAAAACTACACTGGTAGGTCCCAAGCACAGTCGTTGTGGATCCTCTGGGGCGCTAGGAACAATAAACGTGGTCATCTTGACACTGCTGCTGGGTAGCTGGATCATGGCTGGGGTAATGTGTTGGATGCTGTTCTCTTGTATCAAAGCCTTGCGGGGTAGTTTGAATGAGACAAAGGGAGCAATGGTTTATCACCGAAATCAGGTAACCACTCCCAAACGTCTGCCTGCTGCAGAGCTATCCGATACTGATAGTGAACTGCCGGAAGTTTAAGGTCTAGAGCTAATGATGATGCCCAATGCCTCATTCCTAGGTACCTTATAACTGAGAGCAGGTATACGCAACGTTCTTTCCAACACTATTTCCTGTACAAATTCTCGAGAGGTAATGTGAATATTGGGTGGTAGAATCCACCGTGGTACAACAAACATCACTTAACTCTGTTTTTGTTTTGAAGGCAACAACGCCTCAGGACCTCGTGACCTTCAAAAAGGGGGGATATGTAGCGGCAATGCTTGTTAATAAGACAGAATTAAGCGTTGGTATGCTCCTAAAGGAGGCCCCATCTCACCCTCCATCTCTGTGGTGCAGCCACAGAGAAAGAATTCATGCAAGCTGATTTAAGATGTTTTTCTTTTGATAAGAAGCAAGCTCCCAGACGGGGATGCAATTAGCTAAGCCTGGCTATCATGATCAATGGTCATCCACTGGCGCCTATCTGTCTAGGGAGTGCCGAATGGACATCTGGACTGCATTTCTAAGTGTCAAGAGTAAGTGACTTATATCTCACCTTGACCAACCAATCAGGGACTGGCAGGGCGTGGTAATACCACGTGGGTCTCCAATGCCCGCCAAACTCTCAACCAATCAGCACACATCTGGGTCTTGATCAAAAAGGGAGCGCAAGCTCAGTTCTGGGCTCTCCTTGGCCATTTTCGCGCATCCTCAGAGACAATCACGTGACAACTGCTGTTGTCTGCAAAAGGACTTGGACTTTGTTCTAAGCGCGAGGCCGAGGATCCCGTACGTATTCAGAATTCTACCAACGTGAATGCTCCGCTTGATCAACGGCAGCCTACAGTTGGACCCTCGTCGACAACCTGAATAGCTTATTCAGAAGCAGCGCTGGACCGGGAACGAACCAGCTTCTTCCCAGGCAAAAGAGTGACTTGTGAGGACTCGCGGTCACACTCTGTGCATAGAGACTTTCTACTAGCCAGCCGGACTGCTGGTAGATCCCCTCGGAGCAACGACTGCCCTGCGCGCCGCAGTCAGATTCCTCCGGCCTTCCTACTCCGAGCTGCACCTCGACTGGTTGGCCGGTAGCCAGAGGACGCCGACACAACGCCCATTGGACAACCGCTGCAACAGAGCCTGTCAGCTGGTTTGGTGTTCGTGCCGGGAAATTCCAAATCCAAACACAGTGGATAAGTAAACCCCATGTTCTACATTGCGTCTCGAGAATTTAATTGTACCTCAACACAAGTTGTTATCAATTTAATTCATGAGTAATGTATTTACTTCCGAGTTTAGAGTAACAGTGGGTAATAACACTGATTAGCGATTTGGTAACCGAACGATATATATTGACATATATTCTCTGTTGTGTATCTCTTTGTGTTTGCATCTCTTCGAGATTATATACCTTGTATATTGATAACCCTCACAGTAAGGTCTGCCGCTCGTATCCAGGCAGACTAGTATATGTTTGGTGCACAGTTTATATTAATAAATGTATCTCGTGTATTGAACCCGTGTGTGTGCGTTGTTAGTTGTTCTGACGATTGATTTTCTAAAAGCCCCAACGAACAACCTCGTGATTACTGCTACAATTGATAATTGTCTCAGTAAACCCATCAAACCACTACACTATCAAGACCAGCCATACACAGTACAGTTTATGTACATACAGTAATGTTTATGTTCCTAAATTAATATCGTTTATGACCTTCAGATGCGTTATGCTCCTCTTCTTTTTATGCTCAGCTACTAAAATTTCCCTTTAGTGGTAAAATTCCATATAAATATTCAAAACTAAGCGGATTGAAATGTGCACAGTAAAGACATTAGATGATGAAATCTTTTCACTACCAACCAATGCACCACGAGTGCCCCTGTCGGTCATTTTGGCCAGCCAATCACTTACCGCGGTGCCCTACGGTGCCCTGCGGGTTGGTTACTGTACCACGGGTTTTTACCGCTCATTTTGAATGGCTGCATCTGTAGGTTGTCTCTCGCAGTGTTCAGGAATTGCATTCCGAAACTGAGTCAGATCAAAAGTTGTAAGAAAAGCACCTATGGTGTCGGTTCTAACAGCTTTATTGATTCGATGTTAAAGGCCGGAAATGGGGCACAAGGCACGCGACCGCAAAAAGCGTCGCCATCTGCTTCCAGCTGCAAAATGCCGTTTGCGGACGCTGAAGCATTTGAACTTGAACTTTATTGCCATATGTAACCGGTACTGGTACAATGGAATTCTTACTTACAGAAGGTCTCTCGATTGTAAAACAAGTGTAAAAAACAAGACAAAGTGCAAACAGTGCATCAAGACAATGTACAAACAAACAATAGACAATGTGCAAGTAAACATGTAGACATTTCTTTCCAAGGCAGCGGGTACAAGCGATCTCGCGTTTTAAAACCACCAGGAAAAGCAAAAAGGCACTTTTCCTTGCTTGCGCCGGCACACAACGACGTGAGGAGGACACCGTAGTCAGCAGGATTCGAACTTGCGCGGGGAGACCCCAATGGATTTCTAGTCCATTGCCTTAACCACTCGGACACGACTACAGCGCGCGCCGCCATTGCTGCGTTCTTGCTACAATCTCACATGGATCGCGAGGCGCCGGCGGAAACCTTTTTCAAAGTCGTTCTCCATTAAAAAAAAAACCTTTCCAAAATACAAGCCTTGCAGACAGACACACCTCAGAGGACTTAAGGGTTGCTTCATGTGGGAATGATAAAGTCTCCCCGTCCGGACAGGAAAATGGCACTTTGTTAGACACAAAAAAACAATCAACAACAGACAAATGTCTACAAGCATTTTAGAAGCCGCTCTTGAAATAGCTCTTACATTCGTGTTAGACGCAGGAATCGCCTTTTTATTGACGCTCTTACGAACGCCATGGAAAGCAAAACAAAGCAAAGCAGAGCAGAACAAAACGAACAAAATAAAACCCTCACGTCCTGCACTTGAATATAATGCCGTTACGAGCCGAAGCGGTATTGGACGTCATCCTAGCACTGCAACCCGGGGCGTACGGTATATGGGAACGAGCACACGTCACGAATTGTCTCTAATCACTCTCTGCACTGTAAGGCGCCTTGAAGCGTGCACCCTCAGCATTCATCTTTGCGCATCTGTGAAAGGTAAACTCTTGAGCAAACTCTGAACCAGACACTCAAACTCCAGCTAGCATTAGGGGTAGCATTCCCACGCTACTTGAACACTTTGTTTACGCTCAGTGCTGGATTTTGGGAACTTTAGGACGAGTGGGACTTTTCTTCTATCTGTCAATTCGTTTTGTTTTGGAGACTCTTGGCTGTCTGTGTTGTATAGTGCAGCTTAAATAAAACGTTTTCGAAAACTGTGCCGGCTCAAAAGTTGTAAGAAATCCTCTCCAGCTCTTTTAAGTCTCTTCAGTTTTGTCATTTAAAGTGAAACTAGATGTATAACTGGAGCCTCACTTATGCAAATGGTGAGGCTCCAGTTCGACATCTAGTTTTACTTTATATGACAGAAGTACGTCAGACTGCGCCGGACTGGGGGATCACTTCCGGTTATTTTTACCATCTTAAACATTTGAAATCCTCCCCTAGGCAATTGTGACACTTCATCTTGGCTCCACCTAGGACACTCTTCAATCTTCCATCACTTCTCTCTTCTCCCGCAACACTCTCGTCTGTCGGTAGTATGTGGCGTCTTTGCATTACCACCAATCTCACCACAGCAAGAAAGGAACAGGTTTTGGCAAGAGAGGAGGAGACTGCCTGGCCCAAACAGGGATCGAACCAGAGACTTTGGCGTTACTAGCACCACGCTCAAACCAACTGAGCTAACAGGCCTTGTTCTCACTGTCCTCTCTGTGCTGCAAAAAATGGAATTCAGGGAAGTTTCTTTTGTCCTTCTTTGAATAGAAAGCCCTGCAATTCAGTGTACGGGCTTTCTCGTGCTGTTTAATGGTTCTTCAAAAATTCAAATTCAAATCCTACACTGGCCTGAAGTGCCCCCCCATTTCACAGCATTTTTCAGCTGATTTAAATGTACCTAAAGGAGAAGCATTATTGAAGACCATCAATTACCAAGAGCTTTTGTCAAAGGTTTTGGTGGTCACTTTTAATGACCACAGAGAGCTATGACCTCGGTTTTACATCTCATCCAAAAGACAGCGCCTTTTTACCACACAGCGTCTCCGTCACTATACTGGGGCATTGGGACCCGCACAGACGTCAGGGTGAGCGTCCCACCGCTGGCTCCATTAACACCGCTTCCAGCTGTAAGCTTTGCTTTTCCCTGTAGGTCATCCTCATCCGGGTACTATCCTGGCTCACAGCTTCTAAGCTTCAGTGGGTTTTCAGTTGCGAGTTGAAAGGGGATGCAAGTGATGGAGCCGCTCGCTGCAAAAGCCACTGCATTGGCCAGGAATCGAACCCGGGCCTCCCGCGTGGCAGGCGAGAATTCTACCACTGAACCACCAATGCACGCTGCAAGGGTCTACAAAAAAGACGCTTTTTTACCACTCTGTGCTGGATGTTGGGTCCCAAGGGAACTTCTGGACGAGTGAGAATTTTCTGCTATCAAAATTTGGTTTCGGAGACTTTTGGCAGCCTACAGATGCAGCCATTCAAAATGCGTGGGCGATACCGCATTATTTTGCGGTACGCTGTACGCAGTCTACCGCAAGCTACCGGTAAATACCGCGAGTTACCGTAAATTCTCCTATAATACGACAAGCAAAATAATAGTATCCGGAATTTCCGCAAGGTGGAGCTAATAAAGCTCAACCTCTCATGTTTGAGCTGTGGCCAAAGTCTTTAACGAAGATATTACTAATAGTATTAATAATGAATGACCTTGGACAAGCTGTAAGTGTAAACTCAAAGTATTGCCCTGGTCAACATTCTTTTTTTCATTGACCGTCTTTGTAAAAGTAACACCACAGCATTTCGCAATCACGCATTTGTTTCCAATCATGCAAAGTATAGTAATTTTTGAGAATCGATTCACCATGCCTTTCACATGCTCATAAAAGAGATTGATTTAGGAACATAAACATATTACCGTATGAAAACTGTACTGTATACAATATGTATATGTATATTTAATGTCTTAACTGTGCCCGTTTAAGTATTGAATATTCATATCTGATTTTACCACTGAAGGGAAATCTTAGTAGCTGAGCATAAAAAGAATAGGAGCATACTGCAACGCGTGTGAAGGCCATAAACGATATTAATTTTGGAACATAAACATAGAGTATATGGCTGGTCTCGGTACTTTAAAGAAAACATACACGAAACATGGTTTCATTATGACCAGAATCGGTCTTGAGATATTTTTAACTTGATTTACAGTATTTGAGAGGTATGTCTTAACACCGATACTACAGTGCTTAAGTACTGCTCACGTATATGTTTCTAGGTTTATATTGTGCATTTCATACGGTCAAATTACTTTTGAGCAACTAATAAGAAGCGCGAAACGGTATGCGTTTTAGTTTCGTTTTGTGCTGGGACCCGTGGATTGATTAGAGATATCAAGTACATACAAGTCATTTTTTAAATGTTGTAGTTCGTCTTGAAAAAATGTTACGAGTACATCATCTATCAACAATTACACAGGTCACAACATTTTGGTTACGTAATATTATTTTCTAGATTTCACGTTGTGAATATATGATTTGGGCAAACAGAGCCGCAAAGAAGTACATTATGGGTTGTTGTTGTTTTTTTTGCAGTTTTATCTAGAACAAGCGATGCTTAAACCTTTGTCTGATTCTTGTGAAACTATCCACACGACAGTTACAGGACCTAGGAGTTGACTTCAGTGATGTCACTGATGGGATGTTTCTAAAAATCCATCCTCTGTAAAACGTCTTCTCTAGTTGTCCTGCATATGTATTCGCTAATGAAGCTGTGTGTTCTGAGCCTGGATCTCTACATTTCTGTATGAACCAGCTTAGAGGGCTAAAGACAGCTTGTGTTTAAATTGAGTGTAAGGCAATTTATGCTTCTAAAGTCATGGTCAGCATTTATTA
The DNA here is from genome assembly GCF_055471065.1 of Atractosteus spatula. Taxonomy (NCBI): domain Eukaryota; kingdom Metazoa; phylum Chordata; class Actinopteri; order Semionotiformes; family Lepisosteidae; genus Atractosteus; species Atractosteus spatula. The sequence goes on from NW_028296868.1 coordinate 488,284, forward strand.
TTGTACTGTGCTGTAAACTTGTTCTGTGCCTAGTCACATTATTTTATAGCGTTTTTATAGTGTTATCAAATCCGGTGGCGCTGTGTGTTAGTTTCCTGACTCCCATGTCACATGGTCTGTGATTGAAACCTGTGAAACCGGTTTAATTCGTCACAGCCAGCACTCCGGCAGAGAGGGGGTTGTACTCGTAAAGTAGAAGCAGGCGAGATTTCCAGCGAAAGACACCTCCCCCCCACCCTCATACGATTCAAATTGTTGTAATGTTTCATAGCCATTCAGGGATGCCAAATATGTAACGTTGTGGCTCTCTGAAGGCACTAGTTCTGTCGGGTTTGGGCATTTACTGAGACAATTATTAATTGTAGCAGTAAATCTCAAAGTTGATTCTTTTGATGGCTTTAGAATCCAACCATGCGACATAACTCAAACAACGCACACGCACAGGTACTAATACACGAGGATACATTTATTAATACATAGAATATGCATGTAAACCTAACAGATCTTATCGAGAGGGTTATCAGAATACAAAAGGTATATATTCAATCAGTTACAAAGAGTTACATATATCAAGAGGACATACGTTCAGTATATCATTCATTAAGACCGTTTCGTAAAGTGAACTTGGTTACAACTTCTACATTAGATACCCAAAACAAGTACATAACTCTTAGGAATTAAATTGATATCAACTGGTTGGGATAACAATTGAATTCTCGAGCTGTAATGCATTGAAGTTGAATACTCATCCAATTTCTGGGGATTCAGATCTCCTGCGGGCACAAAGAAACAGTTGCAGGCTGTTGCTGTCCAATCCGCGCTGTCTGGCTCGGTGCCAGGTTGTGTTGTGCGGCTCGCGACAGTGCGCTGCTGATGCTCACTGACCGGCTAGTTAGTGTTGGTTTTAACTAGCAAAGTTTGTGCACAGGAGAAAAGATGACTGTGGGTCCCAGCAAGTCAGGAAGAGGACCGGTTCGCTCCTGACGAAGAGCTAGTTCTGAATAGTGATTCAGCTGTCCACAGTTCTGACCTGTTCACGAGGCCTGCTGCTGGTTACTCTCTGGCAACCTCCACTCTAGACTCTTAGAACAAAGGAAAGTTCTGGCACTCGGACACACTGGCCGTTCCGTGGTTGTCCGGGCTGAGTTTCAGGATGGTCAGGAGGCGTGCTGCGAGAATGTCCTGCCCTTGGGAGCCTTCTGCTCCTGGGCCGTCCTGCCCTGGAATTCTCCTTTGAATTCCCTTTAGAACAGTCCACAGAATCCTCTCCAGAATCTTACTGAATCTTACTGAATCTCCCCTTCTGAATCTCCAGGCCTGTGTTGCCTGTTTTTACCTGGAGGACCTTCAGCTCGTTGATTGGCTGAAAGTTCCATGGGCATCAGAGTCCCACGTGGGTTACTCAGCCCTACCAGTCCCTGATTGGTTGATCAAGGTGAGATATGAGTCACTTACTCCTGACACTTAGTAATGCAGTCCAGATGTCCAACTGGCACTCCCTAGACAGATAGGCGCCAATGGATGACCATTGATCATGATAGCCAGACTTAGCTAAGTGCATCCCCCTTTGGGAGCTGTCCTAGGAAACCTTAAATCACCCTGCACTAATGGTCTCTCTGTGGCTGCACCACAGAGATGAACAGAGAAATGGGGCCTCATTTGGGAAGCTCAGAAACACTTAATTCTGCCTTATTATTAAGCCTCGCCGCTACATATCCCCCCTTTTTGAAGGTCACGAGGTCCTGAGGCATTGTTGCCTTCAAAACAAAACAGAGTTAAGTGATGTCCCTTGCCATTAGAACATTAATCTTAAATGTCCACATTACTCCTCGAGAATTCATACCAGAACCAGCATTGGATACAAACAGGATGAATAACATCTGGAGTATGTATAAACACGGTAGGAGACATTATCTAAGTCTAGGAATTACACATCAGGAAGCTCACTGTCAATATCTGATACCTCTGTAGTAGATATTTGGGGAGAAGTCACTTCCTTTCTTTTGACATGCTACCTTTGACTCATTCATGCTACCCAGAGTACATCTTGATGTAAGAGTACAGCTTTCAGAGTACACTGTCAGTCATTATCCAGCTTCCCAGCAGCAGTGTTACAATAACACCGGTTCCTGTTCCCAGCCCCCCTGATGAACCACAACACCTGTGTTGGGCACCTGCCAGGGTGGTTTGGAGGTTTGTTCCATTAAAGCAAACTCAACTACCTGTACCTCTTCAGGGCCTACTGTTTCTTGGATTTCTATCCAATTCAATAGTGTGGCACCTGAAGGTATCCATGACCTCAAGTATGGTCTTATGTTGTCTGGTTCCAGACAGTACAGTGTTAAGTCACCAAGCTGTACTATGGCCTCCTCGGGAACTTACAGGAAACTGTTTGGTTAGGTAGCTGCTTTGTGGTAGCTGTATCATACCTGTCACAAGTCATAGTGTCAGTTAAATGTGGTGTGCTGACCAGCCATTTACTTCCCACCTGCTCTTCATGGGGTTCATTAACCTCCCTCTGCTCGTTAGTAGCTTTACACCCTTCATTGGTGAATCGTTTAGACACAGCCAATGGATAGCTTTGGTAGCCATACCCATCTCAAGATTTGGAACCAAATTCAATCTTGGATTGCCTTCTGGGTGAGCTATGAGCGATGGGGTTAATGTCACATACTCCTCTACTGAGAAGAGTGGAATCAAGTGGGTTGGGATTTTGTGCCGTGGTTAGACTGGCTACAGTGGCACCAAGCTCCCTTAACAGGTCTTGTGTCAACATTCTGGCCTGTTGCACACAAGCATAAACCCACTGTATAACACCAACAATCATGTCCACTGGTTGGGGAATAAGGTTTAACCCTGTTGCATAGGAAGTTGCCTGTAGGATTTTCCCTAAGCTTTCCAACTTTTGCTGCTGTTGATACAGTCTGTCACTACCTTCTGGCATCTCTGACACCTGCCTTCTTGGGGCAGTCAGGGTGAGAGTGCCAGTAGCACACAAACCTACCAGAAAAAGCAAACGTGCAACAGTGGCGGCAGCAATCAGTCCTCCCAAAAGTCTTTTCGGGTGGCTGACCCCAGTCATCTCCTTCTGAGTGACTGTTGTCTTTCTAAGCTGGCGCAGCATGTACATGGTGTCTTTCTCAGTATGCCATGTGGCATCTTGGGCACCAACATCCTGGAAATCTGGGGAGATCTGACGCAGCGGCTGATGCTGCTCCTCCATTTCCAGGGCATCTGCTTTTTCGATTTGTTCATGCCTGTGCTCTAGGAAACCTGCAGGGGGCGGTGCAGCGGTGGAGCATGCCTGACCCTTGGCTGAGTGGTCATCTGGAGCACCTGAGTGATCTGGGATTGTTACCCCATTCTCACTGTTCAGGTCCACCCTGCACACTTCCTGATTGAGGAATCCCTCTATCGGCATGTTTACAATCGTTCGCTGGGCGTGGGTGTAGGACACCTGCTCGCTCCCCCCTTCCCTCGCTAGGGGTTCAGGGAGCTGCCCCAGCACTGGGATAGCTAGTTCATTGTCTTTGAACTTACTATCACCCACCAGGCCCATGTCAGTGCAGGCGGGGATTCTGACACCCCTCTTTGCGATGTCCTGCACTGGCAGGCGGGTGACTTGACCATCCAGCTCCAGTCTGGCTGAACCACTGTTGGTCAGACTCAGACTGACAGACTGAGCTGGTGGCTGTAAGAAAACCGGCTCGGCTTTCATTCCCTGTCCCTTCTGGGGGACTGGGTGTGTTGGCAACCCTGCCGTTGAGGCAGGAACAATCAGGTCAGTCTCACTCACTACCTGGTAGTTGTGAGAAATAATGTTACCTGACTGCAGGTTCCCTGGGTCACAGCAGAGGGAATCGGCATCTGGGATCAGGTGTGTCCACAGCGCAGTAGTCTCAGCGTCCAGCTGGACCTCCTGTCTAACCTGTGAATGTTGCACCAGGGGCACCTGGTGGTGGCCCTGTGACAGCTGCTCAAGCAGATCCTCACTAATAGAGGACCTCTCAGGGCTAAGGGTGAGGGCTACATCACCAACCTGCTCTCCTGCCATCTGGATCCCTTCCACCACTGCGGGGTGGTGGTCCTGACCCCTCTTGGGTGCCAGGGTGCACAGGGAAAGCTCCTTTTCATCGCCAGGTGGGGAGATCTGCTCCTCTTTAGGGATGTAAAAGGGGTGTGCTTTACCTGGTGGATCAGGCGGCTGCTTGGAGCACCGCTCCTGTGGCATGGAGGCTGTTGTGACCTTGGCCAGGGCACGACTTCCCTGTATATCTGGGAAACAAGATAATATTTTTATTTCTTGTCCAGAGGGAACAGAAGGAATCTCCGCATAGGCTTCTGTGTTCGGTGGGCACTGTGTGAGCACAGTCTGCCTCTTGGCCCCCCTTTCCTTCTGTACAGAAGGCTTAGGAGCCTTGACCTGTTTCCACACTTTGCCTTTCTGGTGATCCACCAAAGGTTCCACTCTGAGTCACATGCCCTTTTCTTTTTCAACCCGTTTGAGCTTGCCGTGTGACATCAAACACCTTTCAACCTCAGTGTCAATCAGTGTCTCACTGGGTAAGACATCTCCCATGGCAGCCTTGAGGTAAAAGCTTCCTGCTTTTCCTCTGTGTTTTACTGCCTGCTCTGTGACTTCAGGGGTGGAGTCAGCACTCGCTTGGGAGTGGCTGGCCTCATCCAGGCAGGAACCCTTCCGCTCAATCAGATAGACTGAGGGAGTGGGAGGGGGCGGGTCTCCGCCTCCTCCAGTGGAGAGTATCAGCTCATTCACGCTTCCGGCAGCCTTGGGGAGCGGTTGTCCCTGTCCTAATAAAGCTTGTTCAAGCCTGGCCAGGCGGGTGGCTACTGAATCCTTTTGTTCAGCTTTTTCTAGCCCTTTCCCTCCCCCGGTGCTCTCATGGCACTTAGGACGCTGGGTGCGGTCCTGTGTGCCTGCTTTGGAACGGGGCTTAGCCAGCTCAGGAGCCTGTGCTCCTTCGAGCAGGGGGGAATTAACCCTGCTGGCTCTGACGGCGAACACAGTCGCTTTAGCAGCTTTTTGCTCAGAGCGACTTTGGACATCATACTCCCAGGCTTTCTGCACGAATCTCTTAATATCAGTCATTTTCATGGTCTGTGCATCTTTATGCATTAAGATCATCTTTCTGACTGATGGGTGGAGATTCGCAATGAATAAACCCTTGAAATGTGTGTTCTCTTCGCAACCCTCATCATTTCGCCCTGCAAAATAAGTTCGTCTAAGTCTCTCGTAATATTCGCGAGGGGACTCTGCTCTCTCGTGCTTAATGTTAAGGGCGGCGGCTATCGCGGCAGTCGGGTCAATAAACGCACTGTATTCTTCGATAAGTGCTTGACACAGCTCTTCAAAGTCATTACAGACTTCTTTCATCTGCCTAGCCATCCACTCATGTACGGCTCTGCTGGTAGTTTTCCTGACCAGAAACACTTTCTCCTGTTCTGTGGCGTTTGGCAGGTACTGCAGGGTATACCTGAGGTCCTGAATATAACTCTCGATATTATTCTCTGACACTGCGGGGTCAAATCTCTCTATGTCCTTCGCTAGCTCTCTCAGAGAATGGAGGTTTATTCTCCTAGCTTCTCCGCTGACGGAGATATGACGGAGATCGTGGTCAGACTTGTCACTGCTAGAGAGAGTGCTTAATAGCGACTCGAATTCAGACCTTTTAGCAACCATCGTTAAACTTAAAGAGTATTACTTTTCAGTACGAAATCACAGTTTTACCACAGAAAACCACAAGATCAAGTATGCAATCAACCCGGTAGATTGCAAAAGATCACAAAACAATCAAGCACTGCTTAAAGAGCAAGGGGAACTTTTTTCCTTTCGGCTTTCAGCACACTGTATTGTCGTGTATGAAACCCGCGGCGTTTTATATGAATTATTCCGCTTGGTTGATTCATTTCAGTCTTGCCACGCCGGTCCAGGGACGCCAAATATGTAGTGTTTCATAGCCGTTCAGGGACGCCAAATATGTAATCATAGTGGCTCTCTGAAGGCACCAGTTCTGTAGGGATTGGGCATTTACTGTGACAATTATCAATTGTAGCAGTAAATCACAAAGTTGATTCTTTTGATGGCTTTAGAATCCAACCATGCGACATAACTCAAACAACGCACACGCACAGGTACTAATACACGAGGATACATTTATTAATACATAGAATATGCATGTAAACCTAACAGATCTTATCGAGAGGGTTATCAGAATACAAAAGGTATATATTCAATCAGTTACAAAGAGTTACATATATCAAGAGGACATACGTTCAGTATATCATTCATTAAGACCGTTTCGTAAAGTGAACTTGGTTACAACTTCTACATTAGATACCCAAAACAAGTACATAACTCTTAGGAATTAAATTGATATCAACTGGTTGGGATAACAATTGAATTCTCGAGCTGTAATGCATTGAAGTTGAATACTCATCCAATTTCTGGGGATTCAGATCTCCTGCGGGCACAAAGAAACAGTTGCAGGCTGTTGCTGTCCAATCCGCGCTGTCTGGCTCGGTGCCAGGTTGTGCTGTGCGGCTCGCGACGGTGCGCTGCTGATGCTCACTGACCGGCTAGTTAGTGTTGGTTTTAACTAGCAAAGTTTGTGCACAGGAGAAAAGATGACTGTGGGTCCCAGCAAGTCAGGAAGAGGACCGGTTCGCTCCTGACGAAGAGCTAGTTCTGAATAGTGATTCAGCTGTCCACAGTTCTGACCTGTTCACGAGGCCTGCTGCTGGTTACTCTCTGGCAACCTCCACTCTAGACTCTTAGAACAAAGGAAAGTTCTGGCACTCGGACACACTGGCCGTTCCGTGGTTGTCCGGGCTGAGTCTCAGGATGGTCAGGAGGCGCGCTGCGAGAATGTCCTGCCCTTGGGAGCCTTCTGCTCCTGGGCCGTCCTGCCCTGGAATTCTCCTTTGAATTCCCTTTAGAACAGTCCACAGAATCCTCTCCAGAATCTTACTGAATCTTACTGAATCTCCCCTTCTGAATCTCCAGGCCTGTGTTGCCTGTTGTTACCTGGAGGAACTTCAGCTCGTTGATTGGCTGAAAGTTCCATGGGCATCAGAGTCCCACGTGGGTTACTCAGCCCTACCAGTCCCTGATTGGTTGATCAAGGTGAGATATGAGTCACTTACTCCTGACACTTAGTAATGCAGTCCAGATGTCCAACTGGCACTCCCTAGACAGATAGGCGCCAATGGATGACCATTGATCATGATAGCCAGACTTAGCTAAGTGCATCCCCCTTTGGGAGCTGTCCTAGGAAACCTTAAATCACCCTGCACTAATGGTCTCTCTGTGGCTGCACCACAGAGATGAACAGAGAAATGGGGCCTCATTTGGGAAGCTCAGAAACACTTAATTCTGCCTTATTATTAAGCCTCGCCGCTACATTGTATTACAGCATTGTAATTACACATTGTAATTGTATTACACATTGTACACATGCTTAAAAGAGAAGAGAGAAAATGCAAGCCTTCTTCAGGTGTGAGGGTCTTCTGCTCAGAATGAAACGCTAAAATGTAATGTAGGCTCTGAATGGGTTCAATTATGATTTGGGCTTGATTAAGGTCGCTGCCTTTCATCTAAAACCCTACTTGAATCCTTCGAAACTAAAAATCAGTGTTAGTGAGTTCTAAATAAAGAGGTATCCAGGTAACAGTGAAACGGGCGGACAGTCTGGGGAGATCGCCCGTTTTCCATGCACCCCTTGGTGTTTCTCTCGCTCTCTCTCGGGTCACCTGATCATTAGCTCGAAAGATTTCAGTGCTTTGTGTATATTCTAATGCTAGTGGGGGCAGGGTGTGTGGGAACAGGTTTGGTTGAAATTGCATTGGAGATCTATGTTCTTCACACCTGAAATTTTCTCTGAAAGCATTTTCTTCGCAGTTTAACCGATCTTGTTACAGCATGTTACAGTTTACTATTATTAACCATATTAATTTTAAGTGCTTAATGCCATTTTTTGACCAGGCACGAATATTCTTAAGTCCATATCTTCGCAAGGGAATCAGTGCGAATTGCAATACTAATTAAATTAAAACTACTAACTACTAACTAATACTAATTAAAACAAACCAGAAACGTGTTGTTCTGTCTAATGACATTACAAGTGGAAAGATTACAGATTTTAATCGTCTTTAATTTTGTTACGTTATACATTTTAGAAACGTTTCATCCATACAAACACCACAAAACTATTTTCGGTTGTATTTCTGAATAGTATGTTACTCTTAGTTCACTATTTTAAATACATCTAATTAAGAAAGTTAGGTGTTAGCATAAACTATTAGCAATCAATAATATTAAATTTAGCACTGTAATAAGCTGTTGCACTTTCCCCCACATCTTGTAAAAATATATTTTCATTGTTCAAATATACATTAAGTCTGACTATCATATAATAAGTTAAATACAAAACTAAAGAAAAAATAGGGTTAAATATAATTCAAAATATTTTGCTAACAATGTTAACTGTTTATGAATAATAAAATGTATTAACTAAGGAGTAGGATGGCACAGTTGTTAGTATGTTTTTTGTTTTCTTTTTCATAAATACAACAGTAGTACCTGATGTCTCAGTGGCTTTCAAAATTAAATTATGCATGCAAACCTGTGAACTAGAAAGATAACTAAGATATCCATTCCTTTATAATGGTGGCGAAGTGGTTAGCATTGCTATCTTGCAGCACTAGGGTCCTAGGTTCAATTCCTGCCATCCTGTGTGTGTGGGGTTTACATGTTCTCTCTGGGTTACATGGTTTTTCTCCATATGTGTGATATGACTCCCTCTCGCACTCCAAAACATACTGGTAAGTTAATTGGTTTATGGGAAAACTAGCCCTGGTGTGTGTGTGTTTGTGTCTGTCTGTCCTGTGATGGACTGGCGCTATGTCCAGGGTGTATTCTGCCTTGTGTCCGTTGCTTACTGGGATAGGCTCCAAATCCTCTGTACTGGATAAAGAGATTAGAAATGGATGGAAGTAAAGGCACTGTGTGGATGGAACTATACACAGTGTTAGAAACCCACGATGAAATGGCAGCATCTCACTGAGAATAAAATATTTTATAGTGCTGGCTTAAGGAAACAGCCTTTCCACCTCTCTTGCACATCAGTATCCATACCTAGTTATTTAAACAAATTGCCTCTAATTATAAACATCTTAATATGCTGGCTCTGTGGATCCGCATCAGCTATGTTTGCCCATTCCTTCAATTCATGTGCATCCAACACACAGTTCAATGCCAGCAACTACACATAATCTAAAATACAATCCTTATTTCAGTATCTATGTAAACATATAGTCTGTTAACTTCATCATCTTCATCAAAAGTATGCCTAACCCCATTAGGAAGTGTTCTTGTTATAAGTGTATTCCTCAGCTTTCCCCAAATTATCTTCTTCTTGCCAACATCTCTAGTCTTTTATCCTGCAATAACTCAGCCAACACTTAAATCTCCAAAAGCTGCTTGTGTTAATTTCTTTAAATCACAAATATCATGTGTAAATACTGGCCATGTAATACTCTGCATTGTGGAATAATAGTTTATTTTAAAGGGAACTAGAGAAATCAAGAAAGGCTTTTTTTCTAGAATTAATAAATGCACATCCTGTTCACTGGGGAAATTAAATCCACACTGAGCAATCTTCAATATGTTCAGAATATGACAGCAAGAATCCTATCAGGGATGCATTACACCTGTTTTCAAGTCCTTGCACTGGTTACCTATCAGATTTCGAGTCAACTTCAAAATCCTTATCCTCCTTATATACTGTCCTACAACTGTTATTATTGATCACCGAATTATTGTACTTGACATGACTTCATTCAGCCTTTCCTGAACGTCTATGACAGGCAGAGAGAGTGCTGTTTCTGGTGCGATCTTTTGCAGCTGACATTTCACTGTTTTAAACAAACAAGAAATTAGATTGCTCATAAATCAGTTATTCTATATAAACACAGCGTAATTGCCCTCCGAAAATCCTCTTTTTCTTGTTCGTTTTAGAGACCTTGATCGAAACTGATTTTAGATGTCAGAAAGGATTTATTTTCTCTGTATTTCCTACATTGCTTTGTCGAGATTTTAACTTTATATCTAACTTTATATCTAGGCTCAGATTTCAACTATAAATCGTACAGTAATTAATAGCAGTAAATACTGATGTTTTGCGCCCTCTTACCACAAAAATATATGTTTTGTAGTTGGGATTAACTATATTTCGTACGCGTAGCTACTCCGATTCGGACACCGAACAGTTAAAGATGGCGGCAAATCAGACACCCAGAGAGGGGGGGGGGGGGCGTCTTCTCGCCTCCATAACTAAAATGCCAAATAGGAGTGGCTTAAGCGACATACACAGTCGTGTAACTGACAGTTTGAGGTAGCCTATCGTGTAAATTTCGTTTTGTTGCTGATAGGTTAAGCTTTCGAAACTCTGCCCCAAAGTCATGTGACTGATTTTTCGCCCTGTTTCGTTGGTTAAACGCAATGATCACAAGCACCACCATGGTAACTGGGATGTGTAGTTTTTAATTCCGTTTGAATTATAACTGTACGTACTGTCTTCATATTTGGCCAGGGGTTTAAAGAGAAGGCGCGCCAAAAAATTTCGGTGCCGTCGTCTCCGCTTTAAAGGTACCCCCGTGCTGGAAGAATTTGACCTCGGAACGTTTGCCCAGCGTAGTTATAGTGGACATAAAAACAAGAGTTCGCTGGCATTATATCCTAGAAGACACAGACCGGCACCAGACCGGTAAATGCTTGATGAACTAGGGATTGGACAGTTTCCAAGTGCTTGTACAATCGATGGAAATGTTCAAATAAATGTGCAAAAGAAATAAAATAATTATTTATTTCTTTATCATATTGGCTAGCTAATGTCCTCTCTTTGCTAGTTAGTGGCTGTGTTTCTGCGTTGGGTAGCAACGGGTGACTGTTCTCAGGCGGAAGATGTAGACAGCTTAATTTTCGTCTTAAATAATTTTTATAAATTAAAATTCATTCTATACAGCAATCACATATTTGGGTACCGTTTCATAAAACTTTCATGCTTAAAATGTTTAGGGAGAAATGGAAGACTGGTGTGTATTTTTTCTTTAAACTATCAAGACCAGCCATACACAGTACAGTTTATGTACATACAGTAATGTTTATGTTCCTAAATTAATATCGTTTCTGACCTTCAGATGCGTTATGCTCCTCTTCTTTTTATGCTCAGCTACTAAAATTTCCCTTTAGTGGTAAAATTCCATATAAATATTCAAAACTAAGCGGATTGAAATGTGCACAGTAAAGACATTAGATGATGAAATCTTTTCACTACCAACCAATGCACCACGAGTGCCCCTGTCGGTCATTTTGGCCAGCCAATCACTTACCGCGGTGCCCTACGGTGCCCTGCGGGTTGGTTACTGTACCACGGGTTTTTACAGCTCATTTTGAATGGCTGCATCTGTAGGTTGTCTCTCGCAGTGTTCAGGAATTGCATTCCGAAACTGAGTCAGATCAAAAGTTGTAAGAAAAGCACCTATGGTGTCGGTTCTAACAGCTTTATTGATTCGATGTTAAAGGCCGGAAATGGGGCACAAGACACGCGACCGCAAAAAGCGTCGCCATCTGCTTCCAGCTGCAAAATGCCATTTGCGGACGCTGAAGCATTTGAACTTGAACTTTATTGCCATATGTA
>NW_028296869.1:0-10000 GCF_055471065.1 Atractosteus spatula
GCCTTCAGGAGACACCAAATAGGAGGCACTGGACTATAAATACCCATCCATGTTATAACACACTCACCAAGGGTTTTTTAGTTTAACTCTGAGCTTTGAGATATTTAATACCTATGGTACCCATATTCACCCTTTATTTAAGGGAAGTACACATCCTAGACACACAGGAAACCCTCTCGCCCCAAGGGACGACCAGTACTTTGGATGGTCATGATTGAACCTGGCTTACAACAGACTTCTTTGGAAATGGTAATTCTTTCACATGGCTTGGCAAACTACCTGGCCCAGCTAAGACAGGTACTTTGGATGTTAATGCTTGAAACTAGACATCTTTGGATATGGTAATTCTTTCAGGTTGCTTAGCAAGCTCCCTGCTCCAGCTAAGACAGGTAGTTTGGATGTTAATGCTTGAAACTAGACATCTTTAGAAATGGTAATTCTTTCTGAGGGCTTGGGAAACTCTATTTCTTTGAATGCACCTGCACCGTTGAATATACTTTAAACCCATGCTTAGCCATGTTTTTAAAATTAAATTATAACGATTTCTGTGTTTGATAATGGTAGCAAAGGCTTCCTCCACCCACTGGTTTGCCAAAGGGGAGTGCTGTTTTCTGGGATGGGTAGAGTCTTTGCTCGGGGTAACTTTCTGCTGAGTGCAATATACCTTTCACTTTTCACCTGCAATCGAGACAGGAGGTACAGTAACTCTGAGACTTGACTAAGGTCCTGGATATTGAATCACCACTACGATCAAGAGGTAAGACTTTACATTTTTACTTTTAAATGCATTTGCTGATAACCTTTTAAAACTAATATGCAGTTAGGCAGATGCATCTTTATTCTTAAGCGTCTCTCAGTGCATTGATATTGTTTTTACTAATCTAATATCAAGAATATCACTGTGTTGAAGCTAGAGACACAGAATATCTGCAAACACATCCTAAATACAGTGTTCCTGCACCTTTGAACTCATCCAGAATGTATCGTTTTTTGAAAGGGATTGCTGTCAGAATGCACAACTGAATCCCAAACAGAATCTCTAGTCAAATGTGATCATTTGTGAATCAGGCAAATGAGTCTCTCAGGGGCCCATTGCTCATTTTCAGACACATGTATGCAATACTTTCACCATGTGTTGAGCAATAGGGATTAAAGATACCAGATGTAAGGTTTAAAAGTGATTCTGAGGTGCAACACATCAGCGATACAGCTGGGCATCTGAAATGCGGGGTTTGAGAGCCCTTCAGGGAACACCGTACCCTAAAGGTACCAGAAGTCCACTAGTGGACTTAGGTACTAATGCTTAGTACAAGCAAAAAGTCACTGTCACCCCTGTTACAATGTGATTGCTACATATCTTTCATTCCTTTCATTACCCTTTACTTTTAAAAATGAACTCAAATTGTGTATAATGTAATAATTTAAGTAGAATAAAGTAGAAGTCATTCTGAGGTGCCACATGTGAGGGATACAGCTAGGCATCTGAAATGCAGGGTTTGAGAGCCCTTTCAGGAGCACTGCATCCATTGAGACAGACCCGTGCATGTTAAACAAATAGATTCTAATAATATAATGATCCAGTGTGTTGCACTACTTCACTGCTTCACTGCTCTATGCCGTCTGGAAATAAATCCTCAGACTGCTTACTGCCCTGGGCATGTACCAAGAAATTACAGGAGCACATCAATATACAGTATATCACTGCGTTGAAGCAGGAGACACACAATCGCATCCTAAATACAGTGTTCCAGCACCTTTGACCTCATCCAGAACGTATCATTTCTTGAAAGGGATTGCTGTCCGAATGCACATCTGAATCCCAAACAGAATCTCTAGTAAAATACGATCAGTTGTGATGTCTAGTTTCAAGCATTAACATCCAAAGTACCTGTCTTAGGTGGGGCAGTAAATTTGCCAAGCCACCTGAAAGAATTACCATTTCTAAAGATGTCTGTTGTAATTTACACACCTTGCTCCAAGGTCCAGTCAGTCAAAAGCATCTTTATTAATTAGCCTCAGTGCCTTGATATTTTTTATTAATCTAATATCTAATATCTAATCTAATAGCATGTGCATGCTGAGCTGTGGAAAGTATGTATTTTTTTATGTACTGTAAAATCGAAATACCACCTCTTTCTGGTTACTTATCCTTTATTGTATAATCAGGGCCAAGTAAAACTAAATCAGTGTCACCTGCTGGGTTCAAAACGCCTTCAGGGGACACCAAATAGGAGGCACTGGACTATAAATACCCATCCATGTTATAACACACTTACCAAGGGTTTTTTAGTTTAACTCTGAGCTTTGAGAGATTTAATACCTATGGTACCCATATTCACCCTTTATTTAAGGGAAGTACACATCCTAGACACACAGGAAACCCTCTCGCCCCAAGGGACGACCGGTACTTTGGATGGTCATGATTGAACCTGGCTTACAACAGACTTCTTTGGAAATGGTAATTCTTTCACATGGCTTGGCAAACTACCTGGCCCAGCTAAGACAGGTACTTTGGATGTTAATGCTTGAAGCTAGACATCTTTGGATATGGTAATTCTTTCAGGTGGCTTAGCAAACTCCCTGCTCCAGCTAAGACAGGTACTTTGGATGTTAATGCTTGAAACTAGACATCTTTAGAAATGGCAATTCTTTCTGAGGGCTTGGGAAACTCTATTTCTTTGAATGCACTTGCACCGTTGAATATACTTTAAACCCATGCTTAGCCATGTTTTTAAAATTAAATTATAACGATTTCTGTGTTTGATAATGGTAGCAAAGGCTTCCTCCACCCACTGCTTTGCCAAAGGGGAGTGCTGTTTTCTGGGAGGGGTGGAGTCTTTGCTCGGGGTAACTTTCTGCTGAGTGCAATATAACTTTCACTTTTCACCTGCAATCGAGACAGGAGGTACAGTAACTCTGAGACTTGACTAAGGTCCTGGTTATTGAATCACCACTACGATCAAGAGGTAAGACTTTATATTTTTACTTTTAAATGCATTTGCTGATAACCTTTTAAAACTAATATGCAGTCAGGCAGATGCATCTTTATTCTTAAGCGTCTCTCAGTGCATTGATATTGTTTTTACTAATCTAATATCAAGAATCTCATCATGTGATTAATTGATTAATTGCAATAGTGTAACTGCAAATGAATATAGATGAGAATGTATGTTTGTTCATATGCAATGGCATGAGCAGTTTCTCATTGCAGTGGATTTTCAGGGCCAATTCATCTTCCATCTTATACTGAATATGAAAGGTAGTTGTTTCTATATGGACTCAGTCTTTGGAATTTGTATATATATATATTTCAGTGATCCCTCAGCCATTCCTTCTGTATTGTAATTCAATTTCTCTTTTAAAATTCCTTCCCCACTTCTAGGACCTGCAGTTGCTGAACTCCACAATGGCTCCTATTGGAAAGTCTGTGACTGAGACCAAGTAAGTGTTCACTTTTTTATGAAACCATTATTTATTTTGGAGCAATGACCAATTCTTATATAAATACAATGAAATCATTATGCTCAAACTATGAGAGAGAAAATTAAGGATAATTTAAGAAATCAGTCTTAGCTTGTTTCTATACACAGATGGTATAATTTATTTTCAAAGGAAACCCGCGAGGATTCCCCTGGTGTGCAAGATGTGCCTGAATACTTTTGATCAGCTTCCTGCTCACTTGAAGAGGGCGTGTATGAAGCACGCCACGGCAGAAGAGATCAGGATGGCCTCTCAACAGGCGAGGGAGGACATGATGAATCACCTGAAGAACGGGGTCATCGTGGATTACCACAGAATAGAAATTGTGTCTGGTGAGGCAAACAGGATAGCGGTTGTAAGACTGCTAGAGTCCTCGGGCCTTTTTGTACGTGGGAAGCCTGAAGACACATTGGCACGGTGAGATATTTTTAATATGTAAGGCTTCTGTAGTTTCTTTTTGAAATCACTGTTACAACATATTATGTAAAAGCATGTTGAAAAGAATCTACCTGCATTCCAGCGGCCCTGAGCAAGAGGCCACTGTCCAGGAGGAAGAGATGCCAGAGGCTGCTCCAGAAACTGAAGCAGAAGCGGAGGAGGAAGGGGAAGATGGGGAACAGTAAGACTCTCTGCTCAATAGGGTTTCTAGTGCTTTATTTTTTATTTGCACGTTGTATGTATAAAATTAGATTTTGTTTCACAGAGGCAAGAAAAAATGTAGCCTTAATTGGGATGTCAGTGAATTGGTAGATATACACATTCACACAGGGCCACATCTAAAGCCATTTTCTCCCAGAAGCCAACTAAGAAAACGGAAACACTTATAATACATGTAATTGTCCATGTGTCTTATATCTACAGGGTGTCAGTTAAAGGTAATCTAAAAGCTCTCCGAAAAAGAGTTGCCCTGGCTGGACTTTACAGAAAACACTCTCTTGATTCTCCTCTCCTGGCTGGCTTTAAACAATACCTTATCCAGGGCCTGGGAATGGTAAACTGCTCCAAGGAGGTAGGTATTTGGTACATGGTTTTACTCGGCTTAAACTTCACAGGATGTTGGTCATAAAAATAATGACTTTCTCTATATATGTTTTTCAGGTTGAAAATGTCTCCAGGTTCCTGTTTTTTATGGATCCATCAGATGTTTCCTTAAGTTTTCTGAAGGACCTTTCCAAAATGCAGACATTTGTTTCCCAGTTGAAGATGACTGGGTTGTCTCACCAGACCATTGCAGGTTATATCATTAATATCAGCAGATTCCTGCTCTTCATCCGAAAAAACACTAACCTGCAAGTGGAGGATCCCAGTCTAGCTAAGAGTTTAATAGACTTCCAGAGCAATCTAAAGGATATAAAAAAGAGAAACAACAAGAGTGTCAGACAGGAAATAACCAGAAAGAGGTACTTTACTTATTAAATGTTGGTTCAACTTGTACTTGCTTTTCTATTCAAACACATGAATTTTGCCTTTTGGAGGCTGATAGTATTGTTCTCTCTCCCCCAGACTAACACAGCTGCAGAGTCCTCCACCTAAACTAAGCGATTGCTTGAAGGTGTTGAGTGTTGCAAAGAAAGATGTGCAGCGGATACTGGGCAAGACACACGCCTCTGCAGACATCACCACAAGTGAACGGATTGTTGTGATGCTTTACCTGCAGGCCATTCTCCAGCTGAAGCACCTTCAGCGCCCAGGGGTGGTAAAGAATATGACAGTAAGCATCCCTTCATACAACCAAGAATTTTGATTATAGATGTTCTTTTCGAGAAATTGTTTTTAATTAATATTTGTACTAAAAAAATCTTCTGAATTCAGGTCCTGGATTGGATACGGCGAAAAATTGTTGTGAATAAAAGTGGGCAAAACAGGGTAATAATCTCTGTCAAAGAGCGCATGGCTGCAACTCAGCGACTAGCTTCCTTTGCACTAAATGAAGAAGAGGAAAAGGTGAGTTGAAGGTTATATTTTGATATTTCATTGCTAAAAACTGTCTTTAGCATTCAATGGTATGTGAAGAATACTGCATTTAAACTGCATTTTTATTTTTTTTATTTTCTCAGATGTTTCACTGCTACTTCATTAACTTACGCTGTGATGCAAACTGCAGGATGGAAATAGAACATTTTTTTGTGTATGCAGGAGGAGAACCAGTTCACAATCCTACCTATGATCTGCGAAGACTGCATGAGAAGTAAATTGAATTATATAATTATTTTGATGTATTTTCTTTTTACTTTTCTGTGGCTTGAAAACAACTATTTTATATATGTTTGTTTTGCAGGTACCACCTACCACTGATTACTTGCTATGTTGCAAGAAGGGCATTTGAAATGGAAATAAAGAAGCTACCTATTGATCAGAAAACTGTCCTGAATGATTATTTAGGTGTTTCAAATGGAACTGTTGAAAACCTAGCCAGAAGGCTGACAGATGAGGACATGTGCTCAGCCAGCGAACTAATTCATGGCATTGTAGAAGCAGGATCTCTGTAAGTGTCACAGTGATATCCAAATTCAGTATTTGAAAGTCAATATTTAGGATAAACATAAATTTCTCATATTTTTTTAAACTTCAGTTCATCATCAGGAGAGCAATCTTCAGGCTATGGACAAGAACGTACAGCTGCTATACGGTAAGTTTTAATTCAATATCCCTCTTTCAGTTACCTTTTAGCCACTCTGTCTTAGATCTGAGATATTTAAGTTTTCTTTTTATAAATAGGTCCACTGTGGCAGCTGCTGCATATAGATGCCCAAAGATGGATGATGCTGCAGCCTTCCAGAAGCTGATACAGATTTTTCCCGTGACATTAGATGGGCAGCCTCCTAGAAAGAAAGAGCGCCTGAGAGTGACCGGCATTCACGATCGCCACTGTTACAATAGATGGAGAGCTGAGCAGAGGAAAAGGAGGCAACAGAACATATTCGGTAAGAACAGGATTTCTTCCCTTTTTAAAGAGTAATATTTCAAGAGTCTATTACTGGATATATTCTTTGGGTGGATTTCTGATATCTCACTACAGATCAATACAATAGACGGTTACCAACAGAAAGCCAAGTGACCCATTATATAGAAAAAATGGGATGGTCAACCAATACACCAGCTGTGTCCGAGGTACTTCAGAACTGGAAGCCGCATGTAGAAGTCCAACCAAATGGCAAGGACATTGAAAATCTGGTAAAACTCCAAACCTGGAGAGGCCTGCACATCGTTGACGATCCTGTGAAAGGGAAGAAGGTTATAACTTCCAGGCGTTTCCAGAAGGGAGAGGTGGTATGTGATTACCATGGCAAGGTTATCACAAAGACAGCTGGAGAAGCCCTAATGGCACAGATGGCAGAAGGAGACATGGGATATCTATTCTTTTTTGATGGACCTAAACAAAAAATGTGCATTGATTCGCGTGAAGAACACTGCACCTGCCACCCGGATATGGACACAATTGGAAGGCGCATAAATCATTCAAACAAAAAAGCCAACCTCAGACCAATTAAAGAATCTTTTGTAATTGACGAAAAGACTGACATAACAATTCTGTTCTTGGCAAAAAGAGAGATTGTAGTGGGAGAAGAGCTCCTATATGATTACGGTGTCTCCAGGAAGTCGTTTAATGGAGAAGGACAATCTCTGGAGTGGTTGGACGAATGATCATAAAATAAAGCTTTTATCTCCTCTGCCTCTCCACGGCAGAGGAGATCAGGATGACCTCTCAACAGGCGAGGAAGGACATGATAAATCACCTGAAAAACGGGGTCATCGTGGATTACAACAGAATAGAGATCGTGTCTGGTGAGGCAAACAGGACAGTGGTTGTAAGACTGCTGGAGTCCTTGGGCCTTTTTGTACATGGGAAGCCTGAAGACACATTGGCACGGTGAGATATTTTTAATTTGTAAGGCTTCTGTAGTTTCTTTTTGAAATCATTGTTACAACATATTATGTAAAAGCATGTTGAAAAGAATCTACCTAATAAAATAAAATAAATATGCCAACCTGTATCACAATCACAAACCCCTACTCTTAAGGGCGCTCCAGCCCTTCCTGATTTGCCTCATTCCCCGCATCTGTTCCTTGTTCCTACCCTGTTTCAGTTCAACTTTAAAAGCCAGGTGCTCACTTCACTCGAGGCTCTGCACCTGATCTCCGCATCGTGTGAGCCCGGGTCCTGGTTGTGCCTGGCTCCGTTGTGTTTTTAGCTTCCTGCTCCTGTTCCTGTTCCATTTGTTACTGCTAAAAAATGCCACATGCTTTAAACAAAACAAAAAAAGATTTAAAGATGTGAACCATTTCTTAAATTTGTTGACACTATCTGAACAGCACAGCATTCCCAGAATGGACAATGGAGTTTTCAGCAGCATTAGACGGGCAGCCTCTTGGGAAGAGAGAAGGAATGAGACCGACTGGACTTCATTAATGACACCGTTCTTATTGAAAGAGAACAGAAAGATAAGTCTGGATAATAATTCTTACTCTGATTTTATTATTTTCTTTCATTATCTACAAAATAGATTTTTGATAAGCTTCTTTTGAAACTGCCCAACATTACCAAACAGAAGAATGTTTCGGCAGGACACCATTTGTGCATCAAAAGCACTGGAGAGGTATATATGACAGCCTATTTTCTGCCACTGAAATACTAATTGCTTCATTTCAGTTCATCCTTAGGCGAGCAGAAGAAAAAGAAGTTTGATGGAATTAGATGGAATTCCTCTTGGGAAGAAAGATAACAGAGACTGACTGGACTTCAAGAACAGCACCTTTCTGATTCACAGCGAACAGAACACAAAAGATGAGTCTAGGGAACAATTGCTTTATTTTCTTAATTAAAATTTCTGAAAAGTTTAAGGACAACAGCAATGAACATTGTTAATGAGTTAGAGGTTAGATAGACCTGTATTTCCAGTGGTTTGTCATTTCAACAATGTTTTAAAATTGAATTTCTATAAAGTGGACACCCTTGACATACACAAAATGAAACCATTTCATTTTCATTTTGGAGCTAAACTGCAGGAAACATTTTTTCAGTAAACTGTTAAAAGCATATTATGGTCTGAAAGCCAAGATATTATTTGTGACCACATTAATTAATTACTTTTTAAACTGTAAAGCAATAATCTGCCAACATGGCTAGTTTCTATCACTGAGCTGGGATTTCTAGTTACGACAGAGATCAGTTTCTTAAACAGAATAAAATAAAATTGTCTCCATCCTGGAAATTCAGTCACGAATTTGAATAGGGCTTATGGCATTTGATCAGTTTCACAGCCTAATTGTACTGTATTCGTTTTTTAAATGATTCACAATTGTGAATATTAGAAATATTAATGCACAGAGTTCCTTAGGCTTTTATTTTTTAATTTTGTTGTCAACACAATCATAATGATTATGCATATGCTATTTTTTGTAGCTGTCACCTGCCATTCACTACCAGAAAAGATGCAAGGATGTACATGAAGAGGTGTGATGACCACGACGACAGTGCCGTGGCTCAGGACGAAATCACAAATTTTCACCTGCCTAACACCTTTGGAAGAAGAAATCAATAATACAGAAAAACCTCCAAACTATTTTTCTAATTGTATTATGTTAGCATACCCAGAGGGGTTGGGCTGCCAGTTGATCTTGGACCCCTAGAGGTTTTTTTTTCCTCCTAACTAAGGAGTTTTTGGTTCCTCTCCTCAGTTATCTTCTGGCTTTTACTCTTTCACATCATCTATCATCACCCAGCTATGTTAAGTGCCTCAGGTCAACCTTGTTATGAAAGATGTTATATAAAAATCAATTGAATTTAATTGTACTAGTTGTGAATGCTGTCATATTTTATTGCCATAATTTATATAAAAAATAATAAACATTATTGTGCAATTAGCTTTTTCAAGCTTTTGATTATCTATATAATTTCAATACAACTTCTAATTGTGATCATCATGAACAACGACTGCTTCTTGTTTTGGGATTAAAATAATTTTTTATAACTAAAAAATGTATGAAACAAACTGTAAGATTGCAATATATTAAAACTGGCCCCTCATTGTTCTGTGATTCTTACCAATTGTGCAGACCACAGCAGGTCAAAGGAATTCACAGATAACTCTACTCTGAGAATTTGGTAAGTTTAGTGAGGAGTGTTTAGTGAAGCGACCTGGGGTGAATATGATCATTTACCCCAAGTCCAGTAGTAGAAGCACTGTCAAAGTCAATGTCACCCTTGCTACAATGTGATTGCTACATATCTTCATTTGTTGGTTTTTAAGGAGTAAGAGTGCAGAG
Organism: Atractosteus spatula; assembly: GCF_055471065.1. Lineage (NCBI taxonomy): Eukaryota > Metazoa > Chordata > Actinopteri > Semionotiformes > Lepisosteidae > Atractosteus > Atractosteus spatula. The sequence goes on from NW_028296869.1 coordinate 9,748, forward strand.
GGTCTAAATCTGCGATCCAGAGTGTTGAAGTATTTCACAACACTACCTGTAGCCCATCTGGAAATAAATCCTCATTCTGATTATTGCCCTGGGCATGTACCAATAAATCACTGAGCATATATATATATATATCACTGTGTTGAAGCTAGAGACACAGAATCACTGCAAACACATCCTAAATACAGTGCTCCTGCACCTAACCGTAACCCTAACCTACCTAATGATTTAAGTAGAATAGATTCTAATAATGTAA
>NW_028296869.1:15000-20000 GCF_055471065.1 Atractosteus spatula
GCTGCGTTTAAAACCGCGGTTAAAGGACATTAAATGAAAGCTCTGTGTCTCTGCTTTCATATGCAATGGGTTTTAAGCTTGTAGTATGTACCGTTTTGGAGAAATTAACGGAAATATGTCATCCGTTTGGTCAACATTCTAAAATATTGGACTCATATTCTTATGATGGTGACATGATGCTGCGTTTAAAACCGGGGTTAATGGACATTAAATGAAAGCTCAGGATCTCTGCTTTCTCATGCATTTGGTTTTAAGCTTGTAGTTTGCACCGTTTTGGAGAAATTAACGAAAATATGTCATACGTTTGATCAATATTCTATAATATTGGACTCATATTCTTATGATGGCAGACATGATGCTGCGTTTAAAACCGGGGTTAATGGGCTTTAAATGAAAGCTCTGGGTCTCTGCTTTCATATGCATTTGGTTTTAAGCTTGTACTTTGCACCGTTTTGGAGAAATTAACGAAAATATGTCATTCGTTTGGTCAATTTTCCAAAATTTTAAACACATTTTCATTTGATGGCAGACATGATGCTGCGTTTAAAACCGCGGTTAAAGGACATTAAATGAAAGCTCTGTGTCTCTGCTTTCATATGCATTGGGTTTTAAGCTTGTAGTATGTACCGTTTTGGAGAAATTAACGGAAATATGTCATCCGTTTGGTCAATATTCTAAAATATTGGACTCATATTCTTATGATGGTGACATGATGCTGCGTTTAAAACCGGGGTTAATGGACATTAAATGAAAGCTCTGGATCTCTGCTTTCTCATGCATTTGGTTTTAAGCTTGTAGTTTTCACCGTTTTGGAGAAATTAACGAAAATATGTCATTCGTTTGATCAATATTCTAAAATATTGGACTCATATTCTTATGATGGCAGACATGATGCTGCGTTTAAAACCGGGGTTAATGGGCTTTAAATGAAAGCTCTGGGTCTCTGCTTTCATATGCATTTGGTTTTAAGCTTGTAGTTTGCACCATTTTGGAGAAATTAACGAAAATATGTCATTCGTTTGGTCAATTTTCCAAAATATTAAACACATTTTTATTTGATGGCAGACATGATGCTGCGTTTAAAACCGCGGTTAAAGGACATTAAATGAAAGCTCTGTGTCTCTGCTTTCATATGCAATGGGTTTTAAGCTTGTAGTATGTACCGTTTTGGAGAAATTAACGGAAATATGTCATCCGTTTGGTCAACATTCTAAAATATTGGACTCATATTCTTATGATGGTGACATGATGCTGCGTTTAAAACCGGGGTTAATGGACATTAAAAGAAAGCTCTGGGTCTCTGCTTTCACATGCATTTGGTTTTAAGCTTGTAGTTTGCACCGTTTTGGAGAAATTAACGAAAATATGTCATTCGTTTGGTCAATTTTCCAAAATATTAAACACATTTTTATTTGATGGCAGACATGATGCTGCGTTTAAAACCGGGGTTAAAGGACATTAAATGAAAGCTCTGTGTCTCTGCTTTCATATGCATTGGGTTTTAAGCTTGTAGTATGTACCGTTTTGGTGAAATTAACGGAATTATGTCATCCGTTTGGTCAACATTCTAAAATATTGGACTCATATTCTTATGATGGTGACATGATGCTGCGTTTAAAACCGGGGTTAATGGACATTAAATGAAAGCTCTGGGTCTCTGCTTTCTCATGCATTTGGTTTTAAGCTTGTAGATTGTACCGTTTTGGAGAAATTAACCGAAATATGTCATCCGTTTGATCAATATTCTAAAATATTGGACTCATATTCTTATGATGGCAGACATGATGCTGCGTTTAAAACCGGGGTTAATGGACATTAAATGAAAGCTCTGGGTCTCTGCTTTCATATGCATTTGGTTTTAAGCTTGTAGTTTTCACCGTTTTCGAGAAATTAACGAAAATATGTCATTCGTTTGGTCAATATTCCAAAATATTAAACACATGTTTATTTGATGACAGACATGATGCTGCGTTTAAAACCGGGGTTAAAGGACATTAAATGAAAGCTCTGGGTCTCTGCTTTCATATGAATTGGGTTTTAAGCTTGTAGTATGCACCGTTTTGGAGAAATTAACGGAAATATGTCATCCGTTTGGTCAATATTCTAAAATATTAGACTCATATTCTTATGATGGCAGACATGATGCTGCTTTTAAATCCGGGGTTAATGGACATTAAATGAAAGCTCTGGGTCTCTGCTTTCATATGCATTTGGTTTTAAGCTTGTAGTTTGCACCGTTTTGGAGAAATTAACGAAAATATGTCATACGTTTGTTCAATATTCTATAATATTGGACTCATATTCTTATGATGGCAGACATGATGCTGCGTTTAAAACCGGGGTTAATGGGCTTTAAATGAAAGCACTGGGTCTCTGCTTTCATATGCATTTGGTTTTAAGCTTGTACTTTGCACCGTTTTGGAGAAATTAACGAAAATATGTCATTCGTTTGGTCAATTTTCCAAAATTTTAAACACATTTTCATTTGATGGCAGACATGATGCTGCGTTTAAAACCGCGGTTAAAGGACATTAAATGAAAGCTCTGTGTCTCTGCTTTCATATGCAATGGGTTTTAAGCTTGTAGTATGTACCGTTTTGGAGAAATTAACGGAAATATGTCATCCGTTTGGTCAACATTCTAAAATATTGGACTCATATTCTTATGATGGTGACATGATGCTGCGTTTAAAACCGGGGTTAATGGACATTAAAAGAAAGCTCTGGGTCTCTGCTTTCACATGCATTTGGTTTTAAGCTTGTAGATTGCACCGTTTTGGAGAAATTAACGGAAATATGTCATCCGTTTGGTCAATATTCTAAAATATTGGACTCAAATTCTTATGATGGCAGACATGATGCTGCTTTTAAATCCGGGGTTAATGGACATTAAATGAAAGCTCTGGGTCTCTGCTTTCATATGCATTTGGTTTTAAGCTTGTAGTTTGCACCGTTTTCGAGAAATTAACGAAAATATGTCATTCGTTTGGTCAATTTTCCAAAATATTAAACACATTTTTATTTGATGGCAGACATGATGCTGCGTTTAAAACCGGGGTTAAAGGACATTAAATGAAAGCTCTGGGTCTCTGCTTTCACATGCATTTGGTTTTAAGCTTGTAGTATACACCGTTTTGGAGAAATTAACGAAAATATGTCATCCGTTTGGTCAATATTCTAAAATATTGGACTCATATTCTTATGATGGTGACATGATGCTGCGTTTAAAACCGGGGTTAATGGAGATTAAATGAAAGCTCTGGGTCTCTGCTTTCACATGCATTTGGTTTTAAGCTTGTAGATTGCACCGTTTTGGAGAAATTAACGAAAATATGTCATACGTTTGGTCAATATTCTAAAATATTGGACTCATATTCTTATGATGGCAGACATGATGCTGCTTTTAAACCCGGGTTTAATGGACATTAAATGAAAGCTCTGGGTCTCTGCTTTCACATGCATTTGGTTTTAAGCTTGTAGTATGCACCGTTTTGGAGAAATTAACGGAAATATGTCATCCGTTAGGTAAATTTTCCAAAATATTGGACTCATTTTCTTATGATGGCAGACATGATGCTGCTTTTAAACCCGGGGTTAATGGACATTAAATGAAAGCTCTGGGTCTCTGCTTTCACATGCATTTGGTTTTAAGCTTGTAGTATGCACCGTTTTGGAAATATTAATAAAAATATGCCATCCGTTTCGTCAAAATTCGAAAATATTGGACTCATTCTTATGATGGCAGACATGATGTTGCGTTTAAAACCGGGGTTAATGGACATTAAATGAAAGCTCTGTGTCTCTGCTTTCATATGCATTGGGTTTTAAGCTTGTAGTATACACCGTTTTGGAGAAATTAACGGAAATATGTCATCCTTTTGGTCAATATTCTAATATATAGGACTCATATTCTTATGATGGCAGACATGATGCTGCGTTTAAAACCGGGGTTAATGGACATTAAATGAAAGCTCTGGGTCTCTGCTTTCATATGCATTGGGTTTTAAGCTTGTAGTATGCACCGTTTTGGAGAAATTAACGGAAATATGTCATTCGTTTGGTCAATTTTTTAAATATTAAACAAATTTTCATTTGATGACAGACATGATCCTGCGTTTAAAACCGGGGTTAATGGACATTAAATGAAAGCTCTGGGTCTCTGCTTTCATATGCATTGGGTTTTAAGCTTGTAGTATGCACCGTTTTGGAGAAATTAACCGAAATATGTCATCCGTTTGGTCAATATTCTAAAATATTGGACTCATATTCTTATGATGGTAGACCTGATGCTCCGTTTAAAGCCGGGGTTAATGGACATTACATGAAAGCTCTGTGTCTCTGCTTTCGTATGCATTTGGTTTTAAGCTTGTAGTTTGCACCGTTTTGGAGAAATTAACGAAAATATGTCATTCGTTTGGTCAATTTTCCAAAAAATTAAACACATTTTCCTTTGATGGCAGACATGATGCTGCGTTTAAAACCGGGGTTAAAGGACATTAAATGAAAGCTCTGGGTCTCTGCTTTCATATGCATTGGGTTTTAAGCTTGTAGTATGCACCGTTTTGGAGAAATTAACGGAAACATGTCATCCGTTTGGTCAAAATTCTAAAATATTGGACTCATATTCTTATGATGGTGACATGATGCTGCGTTTAAAACCGGTGTTAATGGACACTAAATGAAAGCTCTGGGTCTCTGCTTTCACATGCATTTGGTTTTAAGCTTGTAGATTGCACCGTTTTGGAGAAATTAACGAAAATATGTCATCCGTTTGGTCAATATTCTAAAATATTGGACTCATATTCTTATGATGGCAGACATGATGCTGCTTTTAAACCCGGGGTTAATAGACATTAAATGAAAGCTCTGGGTCTCTGCTTTCACATTCATTTGGTTTTAAGCTTGTAGTATGCACCGTTTTGGAGAAATTAACGAAAATATGTCATCCGTTTGGTCAATTTTCCAAAATATTGGACTCATATTCTTATGAGGGCAGACATG
>NW_028296869.1:47500-72500 GCF_055471065.1 Atractosteus spatula
TTATATGATGTTTTTTTTTCAAATTTTAAATGATCATTTTTCATGGAGCTTTGAAGGGGATGGATTCGGCCTCCTTTAGCCAGGCCAGAGCTCCAGGAGCCTGGGTAGGATTCTAGCTTTCTCCCCTTGCAGGCACCTGGCACTGAAGAAATTTTTTTTTTCCTTAAAATCTTTATTTTTGTGTTCCTTGTTGTTCCAAACTTAATTCTAATCACTTCTAATTAGAGATTTTATTAAAAATAGTGCAATAAATGACTAATTTCACAAAAAATAATGCAATATAAAACGGAGGTTTTTAACTTTATTGTAGTGTCTTAGAAACTAATATGTCTTCAAAAATGTTTTTTTATCACTCCTAGGAGTGAAAACTGTTGTTATATGATGTTTTTTTTTTTCAAATTTTAAATGATCATTTTTCATGGAGCTTTGAAGGGGATGGATTCGGCCTCCTTTAGCCAGGCCAGAGCTCCAGGAGCCTGGGTAGGATTCTAGCTTTCTCCCCTTGCAGGCACCTGGCACTGAAGACATAATTTTTTTCTTAAAATCTTTTTTTTTGTGTTCCTTGTTGTTCCAAACTTAATTCTAATCACTTCTAATTAGAGATTATTTTAAAAATAGTGAAATAAATGACTAATTTCACTAAAAATAATGTAATATAACTGATGTTTTTAACTTCATTGTAGTGTTTTAGAAACTACTATGTCTTCAAAAATGGTTATTTTTCACTCCTAGGAATGAAAGCTGTTGTTATATGATGTTTATTTTCAAATTTTGAAAAATCAAAGGATTCTAGCTTCCTCCCCTTACAGGCATAGGACACAGAGAACCTCATGGTTTTCCTAAAAATCTTTTTTTATGTTCCCTGGTGTTCCAAACTTAGTTTAAATCAATTTTAATTTGTTATTATGTTAAAAACAGGGTAATAAATTCCTAATTGGACTATAAATAATGTCATATTGTCTGCTATAAAACTGATGTTTTCAACTCTATTGTAGAGATTCTAGAATCAACTAATAGAGAATTGAAATAAAAAAGGGCATAAGAAGACATTACCAACAACGACCACAAGACGGAGATATTGTCCAGACATTACCAACAACGACCACAAGATGGAGATCTTGTCCAAAGAGGCAAGAAGGGCAAAGCCGCGATAAGGTAAAATCATTTTTTGAAAGAGATTGCTGTCAGAATGCACATCCGTATCCCAAACAGAATCTCTAGAAAAATATGATCATTTGTGAAAAAGGCAAACGAGTGTCTGCTACAATATGATTGCTACATATCTGCATTTGTTGTTTTTTAAGGAGTAAGAGTGCAGGGGGTTTAAACCTGCAATCCAGTGTAGTGAAGTATTTCACAACACTACCTCTAGCACCTCTGGAAATAAATCCTCATAATAATTTTTGCCCTGGGCATGTACCAAAAAATCAGTGAGCATATATATATATCACTGTGTTGAAGCTAGAGACACAGAATAACTGCAAACACAGTGTTCCTGCACTTCAAACTGTTCCTTGAAGGGCTCTCAAACCCCGAATTTCAGATGCCTAGCTGTATCGCTGATGTGTTGCACCTCAGAATCACTTTTAAACCTTACCTCTGGTATCTTTAATCCCTATTGCTCAACGCATGGTAAAAGTATTGCATACATGTGTCTGAAAATGAGCAATGGGCCCCTGAGAGACTCATTTGCCTGTTTCACAAATGATCGTATTTTAATAGAGATTCTGTTTGGGATTCAGATGTGCATTCGGACAGCAATCCCTTTCAAGAAATGATACGTTCTGGATGAGGTCAAAGGTGCTGGAACACTGTATTTCGGATGCGAATGTGTGTCTCCTGCTTCAACGCAGTGGCATATATAGATGTGCTCCTGTAATGTCTTGGTACATGCCCAGGGCAGTAAGCAGTCTGAGGATATATTTCCAGACGGCATAGAGCAGTGAAGCAGTGAAGTAGTGCAACACACTGGATCATTATATTATTAGAATCTATTTGTTTAACATGCACGGGTCTGTCTCAATGGATGCAGTGCTCCTGAAAGGGCTCTCAAACCCTGCATTTCAGATGATTAGCTGTATCCCTCACATGTGGCACCTCAGAATGACTTCTACTTTATTCTGCTTAAATTATTACATTATACATAATTTGAGTTCATTTTTAAAAGTAAAAGGTAATGAAAGGAATGAAAGATATGTAGCAATCACATTGTAACAGGGGTGACAGTGACTTTTTGCTTGTACTAAGCATTAGTACCTAAGTCCACTAATGGACTTCTGGTACCTTTAGGGTACAGTGTTCCCTGAAGGGCTCTCAAACCCCGCATTTCAGATGCATAGCTGTATCGCTGATGTGTTGCACCTCAGAATCACTTTTAAACCTTACCTCTGGTATCTTTAATCCCTATTGCTCAACACATGGTGAAAGTATCGCATACATGTGTCTGAAAATGAGCAATGGGCCCCTGAGAGACTCATTTGCCTGTTTCACAAATGATCACATTTGACTAGAGATTCTGTTTGGGATTCAGTTGTGCATTCTGACAGCAATCCCTTTCAAAAAACGATACATTCTGGATGAGTTCAAAGTTGCAGGAACACTGTATTTAGGATGTCTTTGCAGATATTCTGTGTCTCTAGCTTCAACACAGTGATATATATATATGCTCACTGATTTTTTGGTACATGCCCAAGTCAATAATCATTATGAGGATTTATTTCCAGATGTGCTAGAGGTAGTGTTGTGAAATACTTCATCACACTGGATTGCAGGTTTAAACCCCCTGCACTCTTACTCCTTAAAAACCAACAAATGCAGATATGTAGCAATCACATTGTAACAGGGGTGACAGTGACTTAATGCTTGTACTAAGCATTAGTACCAAAGTCCACTAGTGGACTTCTGGTACCTTTAGGGTACGGTGTTCCTTGAAGGGCTCTCAAACCCCGCATTTCAGATGCCTAGCTGTATCGCTGATGTGTTGCACCTCAGAATCACTTTTAAACCTTACATCTGGTATCTTTAATCCCTATTGCTCAACACATGGTGAAAGTATCGCATACATGTGTCTGAAAATGAGCAATGGGCCCCTGAGAGACTCATTTGCCTGTTTCACAAATGATCACATTTGACTAGAGATTCTGTTTGGGATTCAGTTGTGCATTCTGACAGCAATCCCTTTCAAAAAACGATACATTCTGGATGAGTTCAAAGGTGCAGGAACACTGTATTTAGGATGTCTTTGCAGATATTCTGTGTCTCTAGCTTCAACACAGTGATATATATATATATATGCTCACTGATTTTTTGGTACATGCCAAGGGCAATAATCATTATGAGGATTTATTTCCAGATGTGCTAGAGGTAGTGTTGTGAAATACTTCAACACACTGGATTGCGGGTTTAAACCCCCTGCACTCTTACTCGTTAAAAACCAACAAATGCAATTCACTACTAAAAATTACTGCATTTTCTCCTAGAAAGAGCTCTCAATTAATGAAATGCCCCATTGAACTGGCCCTGATTATACAATGCAAGGAGAAGTCTTCTAAGCCAATACTTGTAACCAGAAAGAGGCTGTATTTCAATTATACAATATACAAAACAATACCATTTAACACAAAGATATAGTCCACACCTCAGCATGCACATGATGAGATTCTTGATATTAGATTAGTAAAAACAATATCAATGCACTGAGAGACGCTTAAGAATAAAGATGCATCAGCCTGACTGCATATTAGTTTTAAAGGGTTATCAGCAAATGCATTTAAAAGAAAAAATGTAAAGTCTTACCTCTTGATCGTAGTGGTGATTCAATATCCAGGACCTTAGTCAAGTCTCAGAGTTACTGTACCTCCTGTCTCAATTACAGGTGAAAAGTGAAAGGTATATTGCACTCAGCAGAAAGTTACCCCGAGCAAAGATTCCACCCATCCCAGAAAACAGCACTCCCATTTGGCAAAGCAGTGGGTGGAGGAAGCCTTTGCTACCATTATCAAACACAGAAATCGTTATAATTTAATTTTAAAAACATGGCTAAGCATGGGTTTAAAGTATATTCAACGGTGCAGGTGCATTCAAAGAAATAGAGTTTCCCAAGCCCTCAGAAAGAATTACCATTTCTAAAGATGTCTAGTTTCAAGCATTAACATCCAAACTACCTGTCTTAGCTGGAACAGGGAGTTTGCTAAGCCACCTGAAAGAATTACCATATCCAAAGATGTCTAGTTTCAAGCATTACCATCCAAAGTACCTGTCTTAGCTGGGCCAGGTAGTTTGCCAAGCCATGTGAAAGAATTACCATTTCCAAAGAAGTCTGTTGTAAGCCAGGTTCAATCATGACCATCCAAAGTACCGGTCGTCCCTTTGGGCGAGAGGGTTTCCTGTGTGTCTAGGATGTGTTCTTCCCTTAAACTTGGCCCTGATTATACAATAAAGGATAAGTAACCAGAAAGAGGTGGTATTTCGATTTTACAGTACATAAAAAATACATACATTCCACAGTGTTACAATATCACATTCCTGATATTAGATTAATAAAAAATATCAAGGCACTGAGGCTAATTAATAAAGATGCTTTTGACTGACTGGACCTTGGAGCAAGGTGTGTAAATTACAACAGACATCTTTAGAAATGGTAAATCTTTCAGGTGGCTTGGCAAATTTACTGCCCCACCTAAGACAGATACTTTGGATGTTAATGCTTGAAACTAGACATCACAACTGATCGTATTTTACTAGAGATTCTGTTTGGGATTCAGATGTGCATTCGGACAGCAATCCCTTTCAAGAAATGATACGTTCTGGATGAGGTCAAAGGTGCTGGAACACTGTATTTCGGATGCGAATGTGTGTCTGCATTTGTTGGTTTTTAAGGAGTAAGAGTGCAGGGGGTTTAAACCTGCAATCCAGTGTGATGAAGTATTTCACAACACTACCTCTAGCACATCTGGAAATAAATCCTCATAATGATTATTGCCCTGGGCATGTACCAAAAAATCAGTGAGCATATATATATATATATCACTGTGTTGAAGCTAGAGACACAGAATAACTGCAAACACATCATAAATACAGTGTTCCTGCAACTTTGAACTCATCCAGAATGTATCGTTTTTTGAAAGGGATTGCAGTCAGAATGCACAACTGAATCCCAAACAGAATCTCTAGTCAAATATGTTCATTTGTGAAACAGGCAAATGAGTCTCTCTGGGGCCCATTGCTCATTTTCAGACACATGTATGCAATACTTTTACCATGCGTTGAGCAATAGGGATTAAAGATACCAGATGTAAGGTTTAAAAGTGATTCTGAGGTGCAACAGATCAGCGATACAGCTAGGCATCTGAAATGCGGGGTTTGAGAGCCCTTCAGGGAACACCGTACCCTAAAGGTACCAGAAGTCAACTAGTGGACTTAGGTACTAATGCTTAGTACAAGCATTAAGTCACTGCCACCCCTGTTACAATGTGATTGCTACATATCTTCCATTCCTTTCATTACCTTTTACTTTTAAAAATGAACTCAAATTGTGTATAATGTAATAATTTAAGTAGAATAAAGTAGAAGTCATTCTGAGGTGCCACATGTGAGGGATACAGCTAGGCATCTGAAATGCAGGGTTTGAGAGCCCTTTAAGGAGCACTGCATCCATTGAGACAGACCCGTGCATGTTAAACAAATACATTCTAATAATATAATGATCCAGTGTGTTGCACTACTTCACTGCTTCACTGCTCTATGCCGTCTGGAAATAAATCCTCAGACTGCTTACTGCCCTGGGCATGTACCAAGACATTACAGGAGCACATCTATATATGCCACTGCCCTGGGCATGTACCAAGACATTACAGGAGACACACAATCGCATCCGAAATACAGTGTTCCAGCACCTTTGACCTCATCCAGAACGTATCATTTCTTGAAAGGGATTGCTGTCAGAATGCACAACTGAATCCCAAACAGAATCTCTAGTCAAATATGATCATTTGTGAAACAGGCAAATGAGTCTCTCAGGGGCCCATTGCTCATTTTCAGACACATGTATGCAATACTTTCACCATGCGTTGGGCAATAGGGATTAAAGATACCAGAGGTAAGGTTTAAAAGTGATTCTGAGGTGCAACACATCAGCGATACAGCTAGGCATCTGAAATGCGGGGTTTGAGAGCCCTTCAGGGAACACCGTACCCTAAAGGTACCAGAAGTTTACTAGTACAAGAATTAAGTCACAGTCATCCCTGTTACAATGTGATTGCTACATATCTGCATTTGTTGGTTTTTAAGGAGTAAGAGTGCAGGGGGTTTAAACCTGCAATCCAGTGTGATGAAGTATTTCACAACACTACCTCTAGCACATCTGGAAATAAATCCTCATAATGATTATTGCCCTGGGCATGTACCAAAAAATCAGTGAGCATATATATATATATAAACACATCCTAAATACAGTGCTCCTGCACCTAACCGTAACCCTAACCTACCTAATGATTTAAGTAGAATAGATTCTTATTATGTAATGATAAAGTGTGTTGCACTACTTCACTGCATCAAAGCTGTATGCCGTCTGGAAATAAATCCTCAGTCTACTTATTGCCCTGGGCATGTACCTATAAATCACTGAGCATATATATATATATCACTGTGTTGAAGCTAGAGACACAGAATCACTGCAAACACATCCTAAACACAGTGTTCTTGCACCTTTGACCTCATCCAGAACGTAACATTCTTCGAAAGGGATTGCTGTCCAAATGCACATCTGAATCCCAAACAGAATCTCTAGTAAAATATGATAATTTGTGAAACAGGCAAATGAGTGTCACAGGGGCCCATTCCTTATTGTTAGACACATATATACAAAGCTTTCACCATGCATTAAGCAATAGGGATTATAGACACCACAGGTAAGGTTAGAAGTCATTCTGAGGTGCCACATTTGAAGGATACAGCTAGGCATCTGAAATGCAGGGTTTGAGAGCCCTTCAGGAGCAATGCATCCTTTGAGACACACCTGTGCATGTTAAACAAATGATCATTTCCTTCAGCATTAGGGACTAAATATACTAAACGTATGATTCTAAAATGTTATTTTCACATATATTAATGTAATGTAATGCTTATGCTTTATAAACAAATCTAATTAAAAAAAGCTTAAGTTTTGTATTTATCTTGTACCATAGAACATGATTTTCTTTGTATTTCAAGCCCACAAAGTGTGCAAATGACGCACTACATGATATAAGGACGATTATCACATGCATATCGATATTATCTTTCTTATGAAAATACATTCCTTTCATTACCTTTTACTTTTTAAAATGAACTCAAATTGTGTATAATGTAATAATTTAAGTAGAATAGATTCTAATCATATAATGATCCAGTGTGTTGCACTAGTTCACTGCTTCACTGCTCTATGCCGTCTGGAAATAAATCCTCAGACTGCTTACTGCCCTGGGCATGTACCAAGAAATTACAGGAACACATCAATATACAGTATATCACTGCGTTGAAGCAGGAGACACACAATCGCATCCTAAATACAGTGTTCCAGCACCTTTGACCTCATCCAGAACGTATCATTTCTTGAAAGGGATTGCTGTCCGAATGCACATCTGAATCCTAAACAGAATCTCTAGTAAAATACGATCAGTTGTGATGTCTAGTTTCAAGCATTAACATCCAAAGTACTTGTCTTAGGTGGGGCAGTAAATTTGCCAAGCCACCTGAAAGAATTACCATTTCTACAAATGTCTGTTGTAATTTACACACCTTGCTCCAAGGTCCAGTCAGTCAAAAGCATCTTTATTAATTAGCTTCAGTACCTTGATATTTTTTATTAATCTAATATCAGGAATCTCACCATGTGCACGCTGAGCTGTGGAATATATGTATTTTTTATGTACTGTAAAATTGAAATACCACCTCTTTCTGGTTACTTATCCTTTATTGTATAATCAGGGCCAAGTTTAAGGGAAGAACACATCCTAGACACACAGGAAACCCTCTCGCCCAAAGGGACGACCGGTACTTTGGATGGTCATGATTGAACCTGGCTTACAACAGACTTCTTTGGAAATGGTAATTCTTTCACATGGCTTGGCAAACTACCTGGCCCAGCTAAGACAGGTACTTTGGATGGTAATGCTTGAAACTAGACATCTTTGGATATGGTAATTCTTTCAGGTGGCTTAGCAAACTCCCTGCTCCAGCTAAGACAGGTAGTTTGGATGTTAATGCTTGAAACTAGACATCTTTAGAAATGGTAATTCTTTCTGAGGGCTTGGGAAACTCTATTTCTTTGAATGCACCTGCACCGTTGAATATACTTTAAACCCATGCTTAGCCATGTTTTTAAAATTAAATTATAACGATTTCTGTGTTTGATAATGGTAGCAAAGGCTTCCTCCACCCACTGCTTTGCCAAAGGGGAGTGCTGTTTTCTGGGATGGGTGGAATCTTTGCTCGGGGTAACTTTCTGCTGAGTGCAATATACCTTTCACTTTTCACCTGTAATTGAGACAGGAGGTACAGTAACTCTGAGACTTGACTAAGGTCCTGGATATTGAATCACCACTACGATCAAGAGGTAAGACTTTACATTTTTTCTTTTAAATGCATTTGCTGATAACCCTTTAAAACTAATATGCAGTCAGGCTGATGCATCTTTATTCTTAAGCGTCTCTCAGTGCATTGATATTGTTTTTACTAATCTAATATCAAGAATCTCATCATGTGCATGCTGAGGTGTGGACTATATCTTTGTGTTAAATGGTATTGTTTTGTATATTGTATAATTGAAATACAGCCTCTTTCTGGTTACAAGTATTGGCTTAGAAGACTTCTCCTTGCATTGTATAATCAGGGCCAGTTCAATGGGGCATTTCATTAATTGAGAGCTCTTTCTAGGAGAAAATGCAGTAATTTTTAGTAGTGAATTGCATTTGTTGGTTTTTAACGAGTAAGAGTGCAGGGGGTTTAAACCCGCAATCCAGTGTGTTGAAGTATTTCACAACACTACCTCTAGCACATCTGGAAATAAATCCTCATAATGATTATTGCCCTTGGCATGTACCAAAAAATCAGTGAGCATATATATATATATCACTGTGTTGAAGCTAGAGACACAGAATATCTGCAAAGACATCCTAAATACAGTGTTCCTGCACCTTTGAACTCATCCAGAATGTATCGTTTTTTGAAAGGGATTGCTGTCAGAATGCACAACTGAATCCCAAACAGAATCTCTAGTCAAATGTGATCATTTGTGAAACAGGCAAATGAGTCTCTCAGGGGCCCATTGCTCATTTTCAGACACATGTATGCGATACTTTCACCATGTGTTGAGCAATAGGGATTAAAGATACCAGATGTAAGGTTTAAAAGTGATTCTGAGGTGCAACACATCAGCGATACAGCTAGGCATCTGAAATGCGGGGTTTGAGAGCCCTTCAAGGAACACCGTACCCTAAAGGTACCAGAAGTCCACTAGTGGACTTTGGTACTAATGCTTAGTACAAGCATTAAGTCACTGTCACCCCTGTTACAATGTGATTGCTACATATCTGCATTTGTTGGTTTTTAAGGAGTAAGAGTGCAGGGGGTTTAAACCTGCAATCCAGTGTGATGAAGTATTTCACAACACTACCTCTAGCACATCTGGAAATAAATCCTCATAATGATTATTGACTTGGGCATGTACCAAAAAATCAGTGAGCATATATATATATCACTGTGTTGAAGCTAGAGACACAGAATATCTGCAAAGACATCCTAAATACAGTGTTCCTGCAACTTTGAACTCATCCAGAATGTATCGTTTTTTGAAAGGGATTGCAGTCAGAATGCACAACTGAATCCCAAACAGAATCTCTAGTCAAATATGTTCATTTGTGAAACAGGCAAATGAGTCTCTCAGGGGCCCATTGCTCATTTTCAGACACATGTATGCGATACTTTTACCATGCTTGAGCAATAGGGATTAAAGATACCAGAGGTAAGGTTTAAAAGTGATTCTGAGGTGCAACACATCAGCGATACAGCTAGGCATCTGAAATGCGGGGTTTGAGAGCCCTTCAGGGAGCACCGTACCCTAAAGGTACCAGAAGTCCACTAGTGGACTTAGGTACTAATGCTTAATACAAGCATTAAGTCACTGTCACTCCTGTTACAATGTGATTGCTATATATCTTCCATTCCTTTCATTACCTTTTACTTTTTAAAATGAACTCAAATTGTGTATAATGTAATAATTTAAGTAGAATAAAGTAGAAGTCATTCTGAGGTGCCACATGTGAGGGATACAGCTAAGCATCTGAAATGTAGGGTTTGAGAGCCCTTTCAGGAGCACTGCATCCATTGAGACAGACCCGTGCATGTTAAACAAATGATCATTTCTTTCAGCATTAGAGACTAAATATACTAAACGTATGATGCTAAAACGTTATTTTCACATATATTAATGTAATAAATGATTGCTTATGCTTTATAAACAAATCTAATTAAAATAAAAGCTTAAGTTTTGTATTTATCTTTTACCATAGAACATGATTTTCTTTGTATTTCAAGCTCACAAAGTGACCAAATGACGCACTACATGATATAAGGAAGATTATCACATGCATATCGGTATTATCTTTCTTATGAAAATGCATTCCTTTCATTACCTTTTACTTTTAAAATGAACTCCAATTGTGTAGAATGTAATAATTTAAGTAGAATAGATTCCAATAATATAATGATCCAGTATGTTGCACTGGCCTGGTCAGCCTGGCCTGGGGGATGGTGCACATAGCACTTTCAGTGCTGGAGGTGTTAATGGGGGAGGTGTTGGAGATTGGCAGCTGTGGGGGATGGCTGGGTGAGTAGCTATCAGGGTTTGTAGCTTTTCCTTTGCATCTTGTCCTCTGTGGCCATGATTAAGAGGGACGGCCGGGGGCATTCGTATTGCATTCGTAAATTGCATTTGTTGGTTTTTAAGGAGTAATAGTGCAGGGGGTTTAAACCTGCAATCCAGTGTGATGAAGTATTTCACAACACTACCTCTAGCACATCTGGAAATAAAACCTCATAATGATTATTGCCCTGGGCATGTACCAAAAGATCAGGGAGCATATATATATATCACTGTGTTGAAGCTAGAGATACAGAATAACTGCAAACACATCCTAAATACAGTGTTCCTGCACCTTTGAACTCATCCAGAATGTATCGTTTTTTGAAAGGGATTGCTGTCAGAATGCACAACTGAATCCCAAACAGAATCTCTAGTCAAATATGATCATTTGTGAAACAGGCAAATGAGTCTCTCAGGGGCCCATTGCTCATTTTCAGACACATGTATGCGATACTTTTACCATGCGTTGAGCAATAGGGATTAAAGATACCAGAGGTAAGGTTTAAAAGTGATTCTGAGGTGCAACACATCAGCGATACAGCTAGGCATCTGAAATGCGGGGTTTGAGAGCCCTTCAGGGAGCACCGTACCCTAAAGGTACCAGAAGTCCACTAGTGGACTTAGGTACTAATGCTTAATACAAGCATTAAGTCACTGTCACCTCTGTTACAATGTGATTGCTACATATCTTCCATTCCTTTCATTACCTTTTACTTTTTAAAATGAACTCAAATTGTGTATAATGTAATAATTTAAGTAGAATAAAGTAGAAGTCATTCTGAGGTGCCACATGTGAGGGATACAGCTAAGCATCTGAAATGTAGGGTTTGAGAGCCCTTTCAGGAGCACTGCATCCATTGAGACAGACCCGTGCATGTTAAACAAATGATCATTTCTTTCAGCATTAGAGACTAAATATACTAAACGTATGATGCTAAAACGTTATTTTCACATATATTAATGTAATAAATGATTGCTTATGCTTTATAAACAAATCTAATTAAAATAAAAGCTTAAGATTTGTATTTATCTTGTACCATTGAACATGATTTTCTTTGTATTTCAAGCCCACAAAGTGACCAAATGACGCACTACATGATATAAGGAAGATTATCACATGCATATCGGTATTATCTTTCTTATGAAAATGCATTCCTTTCATTACCATTTACTTTTAAAATGAACTCCAATTGTGTAGAATGTAATAATTTAAGTAGAATAGATTCTAATAATATAATGATCAAGTGTGTTGCACTGGCCTGGTCAGCCTGGCCTGGGGGATGGTGCACATAGCACTTTCAGTGCTGGAGGTGTTAATGGGGGAGGTGTTGGAGATTGGCAGCTGTGGGGGATGGCTGGGTGAGTAGCTGTCAGGGTTTGTAGCTTTTCCTTTGCATCTTGTCCTCTGGGGCCATGATTAAGAGGGACGGCCGGGGGCATTCGTATTGCATTCGTAAATTGCATTTGTTGGTTTTTAAGGAGTAAGAGTGCAGGGGGTTTAAACCTGCAATCCAGTGTGTTAAAGTATTTCACAACACTACCTCTAGCACATCTGGAAATAAATCCTCATAATGATAATTGCCCTGGGCATGTACCAAAAAATCAGTGAGCATATATATATATATCACTGTGTTGAAGCTAGAGACACAGAATAACTGCAAACACATCATAAATACAGTGTTCCTGCACTTTGAACTCATCCAGAATGTATCGTTTTTTGAAAGGGATTGCAGTCAGAATGCACAACTGAATCCCAAACAGAATCTCTAGTCAAATATGTTCATTTGTGAAACAGGCAAATGAGTCTCTCAGGGGCCCATTGCTCATTTTCAGACACATGTATGCAATACTTTTACCATGCGTTGAGCAATAGGGATTAAAGATACCAGATGTAAGGTTTAAAAGTGATTCTGAGGTGCAACACATCAGCGATACAGCTAGGCATCTGAAATGCGGGGTTTGAGAGCCCTTCAAGGAACACCGTACCCTAAAGGTACCAGAAGTTTACTAGTGCAAACATTAAGTCACTGTAACCCCTGTTACTATGTGATTGCTACATATCTGCATTTGTTGGTTTTTAAGGAGTAAGAGTGCAGGGGGTTTAAACCTGCAATCCAGTGTGATGAAGTATTTCACAACACTACCTCTAGCACATCTGGAAATAAATCCTCATAATGATTATTGCCCTGGGCATGTACCAAAAAATCAGTGAGCATATATATATATATATCACTGTGTTGAAGCTAGAGACACAGAATAACTGCAAACACATCATAAATACAGTGTTCCTGCAACTTTGAACTCATCCAGAATGTATAGTTTTTTGAAAGGGATTGCTGTCAGAATGCACAACTGAATCCCAAACAGAATCTCTAGTCAAATGTGATCATTTGTGAAACAGGCAAATGAGTCTCTCAGGGGCCCATTGCTCATTTTCAGACACATGTATGCGATACTTTTACCATGCGTTGAGCAATAGGGATTAAAGATACCAGAGGTAAGGTTTAAAAGTGATTCTGAGGTGCAACACATCAGCGATACAGCTAGGCATCTGAAATGCGGGGTTTGAGAGCCCTTCAGGGAACACCGTACCCTAAAGGTACCAGAAGTCCACTAGTGGACTTAGGTACTGATGCTTAGTACAAGCATTAAGTCACTGTCACCCCTGTTACAATGTGATTGCTACATATCTTTCATTCCTTTCATTACCTTTTACTTTTAAAAATGAACTCAAATTGTGTATAATGTAATAATTTAAGCAGAATAACGTAGAAGTCATTCTGAGGTGCCACATGTGAGGGATACAGCTAGGCGTCTGAAATGCAGGGTTTGAGGGCCCTTTCAGGAGCACTGCATCCATTGAGACAGACCCGTGCATGTTAAACAAATAGATTCTAATAATATAATGATCTAGTGTGTTGCACTACTTCACTGCTTCACTGCTCTACGCCGTCTGGAAATATATCCTCAGACTGCTTACTGCCCTGGGCATGTACCAAGACATTACAGGAGAACATCTATATATGCCTCTGCGTTGAAGCAGGAGACACACATTTGCATCCGAAATACAGTGTTCCGGCACCTTTGACCTCATCCAGAACGTATCATTTCTTGAAAGGGATTGCTGTCCGAATGCACATCTGAATCCCAAACAGAATCTCTAGTAAAATACGATCAGTTGTGATGTCTAGTTTCAAGCATTAACATCCAAAGTATCTGTCTTAGGTGGGGCAGTAAATTTGCCAAGCCACCTGAAAGAATTACTTTTTCTAAAGATGTCTGTTGTAATTTACACACCTTGCTCCAAGGTCCAGTCAGTCAAAAGCATCTTTGTTAATTAGCCTCAGTGCCTTGATATTTTTAATTAATCTAATATCAGGAATATCACCATGTGCATGCTGAGCTGTGGAATGTATGTATTTTTTATGTACTGTAAAATCGAAATACCACCTCTTTCTGATTACTTATCCTTTATTGTATAATCAGGGCCAAATAAATCTAAATCAGTGTCACCTGCTGGGTTCAAAACGCCTTCAGGAGACACCAAATAGGAGGCACTGGACTATAAATACCCATCCATGTTATAACACACTCACCAAGGGTTTTTTAGTTTAACTCTGAGCTTTGAGATATTTAATACCTATGGTACCCATATTCACCCTTTATTTAAGGGAAGTACACATCCTAGACACACAGGAAACCCTCTCGCCCCAAGGGACGACCAGTACTTTGGATGGTCATGATTGAACCTGGCTTACAACAGACTTCTTTGGAAATGGTAATTCTTTCACATGGCTTGGCAAACTACCTGGCCCAGCTAAGACAGGTACTTTGGATGTTAATGCTTGAAACTAGACATCTTTGGATATGGTAATTCTTTCAGGTTGCTTAGCAAGCTCCCTGCTCCAGCTAAGACAGGTAGTTTGGATGTTAATGCTTGAAACTAGACATCTTTAGAAATGGTAATTCTTTCTGAGGGCTTGGGAAACTCTATTTCTTTGAATGCACCTGCACCGTTGAATATACTTTAAACCCATGCTTAGCCATGTTTTTAAAATTAAATTATAACGATTTCTGTGTTTGATAATGGTAGCAAAGGCTTCCTCCACCCACTGCTTTGCCAAAGGGGAGTGCTGTTTTCTGGGATGGGTAGAGTCTTTGCTCGGGGTAACTTTCTGCTGAGTGCAATATACCTTTCACTTTTCACCTGCAATCGAGACAGGAGGTACAGTAACTCTGAGACTTGACTAAGGTCCTGGATATTGAATCACCACTACGATCAAGAGGTAAGACTTTACATTTTTACTTTTAAATGCATTTGCTGATAACCTTTTAAAACTAATATGCAGTTAGGCAGATGCATCTTTATTCTTAAGCGTCTCTCAGTGCATTTATATTGTTTTTACTAATCTAATATCAAGAATATCACTGTGTTGAAGCTAGAGACACAGAATATCTGCAAACACATCCTAAATACAGTGTTCCTGCACCTTTGAACTCATCCAGAATGTATCGTTTTTTGAAAGGGATTGCTGTCAGAATGCACAACTGAATCCCAAACAGAATCTCTAGTCAAATGTGATCATTTGTGAATCAGGCAAATGAGTCTCTCAGGGGCCCATTGCTCATTTTCAGACACATGTATGCAATACTTTCACCATGTGTTGAGCAATAGGGATTAAAGATACCAGATGTAAGGTTTAAAAGTGATTCTGAGGTGCAACACATCAGCGATACAGCTGGGCATCTGAAATGCGGGGTTTGAGAGCCCTTCAGGGAACACCGTACCCTAAAGGTACCAGAAGTCCACTAGTGGACTTAGGTACTAATGCTTAGTACAAGCAAAAAGTCACTGTCACCCCTGTTACAATGTGATTGCTACATATCTTTCATTCCTTTCATTACCCTTTACTTTTAAAAATGAACTCAAATTGTGTATAATGTAATAATTTAAGTAGAATAAAGTAGAAGTCATTCTGAGGTGCCACATGTGAGGGATACAGCTAGGCATCTGAAATGCAGGGTTTGAGAGCCCTTTCAGGAGCACTGCATCCATTGAGACAGACCCGTGCATGTTAAACAAATAGATTCTAATAATATAATGATCCAGTGTGTTGCACTACTTCACTGCTTCACTGCTCTATGCCGTCTGGAAATAAATCCTCAGACTGCTTACTGCCCTGGGCATGTACCAAGAAATTACAGGAGCACATCAATATACAGTATATCACTGCGTTGAAGCAGGAGACACACAATCGCATCCTAAATACAGTGTTCCGGCACCTTTGACCTCATCCAGAACGTATCATTTCTTGAAAGGGATTGCTGTCCGAATGCACATCTGAATCCCAAACAGAATCTCTAGTAAAATACGATCAGTTGTGATGTCTAGTTTCAAGCATTAACATCCAAAGTACCTGTCTTAGGTGGGGCAGTAAATTTGCCAAGCCACCTGAAAGAATTACCATTTCTAAAGATGTCTGTTGTAATTTACACACCTTGCTCCAAGGTCCAGTCAGTCAAAAGCATCTTTATTAATTAGCCTCAGTGCCTTGATATTTTTTATTAATCTAATATCAGGAATCTCACCATGTGCATGCTGAGCTGTGGAAAGTATGTATTTTTTTATGTACTGTAAAATCGAAATACCACCTCTTTCTGGTTACTTATCCTTTATTGTATAATCAGGGCCAAGTAAAACTAAATCAGTGTCACCTGCTGGGTTCAAAACGCCTTCAGGGGACACCAAATAGGAGGCACTGGACTATAAATACCCATCCATGTTATAACACACTTACCAAGGGTTTTTTAGTTTAACTCTGAGCTTTGAGAGATTTAATACCTATGGTACCCATATTCACCCTTTATTTAAGGGAAGTACACATCCTAGACACACAGGAAACCCTCTCGCCCCAAGGGACGACCGGTACTTTGGATGGTCATGATTGAACCTGGCTTACAACAGACTTCTTTGGAAATGGTAATTCTTTCACATGGCTTGGCAAACTACCTGGCCCAGCTAAGACAGGTACTTTGGATGTTAATGCTTGAAGCTAGACATCTTTGGATATGGTAATTCTTTCAGGTGGCTTAGCAAACTCCCTGCTCCAGCTAAGACAGGTACTTTGGATGTTAATGCTTGAAACTAGACATCTTTAGAAATGGCAATTCTTTCTGAGGGCTTGGGAAACTCTATTTCTTTGAATGCACTTGCACCGTTGAATATACTTTAAACCCATGCTTAGCCATGTTTTTAAAATTAAATTATAACGATTTCTGTGTTTGATAATGGTAGCAAAGGCTTCCTCCACCCACTGCTTTGCCAAAGGGGAGTGCTGTTTTCTGGGAGGGGTGGAGTCTTTGCTCGGGGTAACTTTCTGCTGAGTGCAATATACCTTTCACTTTTCACCTGCAATCGAGACAGGAGGTACAGTAACTCTGAGACTTGACTAAGGTCCTGGATATTGAATCACCACTACGATCAAGAGGTAAGACTTTATATTTTTACTTTTAAATGCATTTGCTGATAACCTTTTAAAACTAATATGCAGTCAGGCAGATGCATCTTTATTCTTAAGCGTCTCTCAGTGCATTGATATTGTTTTTACTAATCTAATATCAAGAATCTCATCATGTGATTAATTGATTAATTGCAATAGTGTAACTGCAAATGAATATAGATGAGAATGTATGTTTGTTCATATGCAATGGCATGAGCAGTTTCTCATTGCAGTGGATTTTCAGGGCCAATTCATCTTCCATCTTATACTGAATATGAAAGGTAGTTGTTTCTATATGGACTCAGTCTTTGGAATTTGTATATATATATATTTCAGTGATCCCTCAGCCATTCCTTCTGTATTGTAATTCAATTTCTCTTTTAAAATTCCTTCCCCACTTCTAGGACCTGCAGTTGCTGAACTCCACAATGGCTCCTATTGGAAAGTCTGTGACTGAGACCAAGTAAGTGTTCACTTTTTTATGAAACCATTATTTATTTTGGAGCAATGACCAATTCTTATATAAATACAATGAAATCATTATGCTCAAACTATGAGAGAGAAAATTAAGGATAATTTAAGAAATCAGTCTTAGCTTGTTTCTATACACAGATGGTATAATTTATTTTCAAAGGAAACCCGCGAGGATTCCCCTGGTGTGCAAGATGTGCCTGAATACTTTTGATCAGCTTCCTGCTCACTTGAAGAGGGCGTGTATGAAGCACGCCACGGCAGAAGAGATCAGGATGGCCTCTCAACAGGCGAGGGAGGACATGATGAATCACCTGAAGAACGGGGTCATCGTGGATTACCACAGAATAGAAATTGTGTCTGGTGAGGCAAACAGGATAGCGGTTGTAAGACTGCTAGAGTCCTCGGGCCTTTTTGTACGTGGGAAGCCTGAAGACACATTGGCACGGTGAGATATTTTTAATATGTAAGGCTTCTGTAGTTTCTTTTTGAAATCATTGTTACAACATATTATGTAAAAGCATGTTGAAAAGAATCTACCTGCATTCCAGCGGCCCTGAGCAAGAGGCCACTGTCCAGGAGGAAGAGATGCCAGAGGCTGCTCCAGAAACTGAAGCAGAAGCGGAGGAGGAAGGGGAAGATGGGGAACAGTAAGACTCTCTGCTCAATAGGGTTTCTAGTGCTTTATTTTTTATTTGCACGTTGTATGTATAAAATTAGATTTTGTTTCACAGAGGCAAGAAAAAATGTAGCCTTAATTGGGATGTCAGTGAATTGGTAGATATACACATTCACACAGGGCCACATCTAAAGCCATTTTCTCCCAGAAGCCAACTAAGAAAACGGAAACACTTATAATACATGTAATTGTCCATGTGTCTTATATCTACAGGGTGTCAGTTAAAGGTAATCTAAAAGCTCTCCGAAAAAGAGTTGCCCTGGCTGGACTTTACAGAAAACACTCTCTTGATTCTCCTCTCCTGGCTGGCTTTAAACAATACCTTATCCAGGGCCTGGGAATGGTAAACTGCTCCAAGGAGGTAGGTATTTGGTACATGGTTTTACTCGGCTTAAACTTCACAGGATGTTGGTCATAAAAATAATGACTTTCTCTATATATGTTTTTCAGGTTGAAAATGTCTCCAGGTTCCTGTTTTTTATGGATCCATCAGATGTTTCCTTAAGTTTTCTGAAGGACATTTCCAAAATGCAGACATTTGTTTCCCAGTTGAAGATGACTGGGTTGTCTCACCAGACCATTGCAGGTTATATCATTAATATCAGCAGATTCCTGCTCTTCATCCGAAAAAACACTAACCTGCAAGTGGAGGATCCCAGTCTAGCTAAGAGTTTAATAGACTTCCAGAGCAATCTAAAGGATATAAAAAAGAGAAACAACAAGAGTGTCAGACAGGAAATAACCAGAAAGAGGTACTTTACTTATTAAATGTTGGTTCAACTTGTACTTGCTTTTCTATTCAAACACATGAATTTTGCCTTTTGGAGGCTGATAGTATTGTTCTCTCTCCCCCAGACTAACACAGCTGCAGAGTCCTCCACCTAAACTAAGCGATTGCTTGAAGGTGTTGAGTGTTGCAAAGAAAGATGTGCAGCGGATACTGGGCAAGACACACGCCTCTGCAGACATCACCACAAGTGAACGGATTGTTGTGATGCTTTACCTGCAGGCCATTCTCCAGCTGAAGCACCTTCAGCGCCCAGGGGTGGTAAAGAATATGACAGTAAGCATCCCTTCATACAACCAAGAATTTTGATTATAGATGTTCTTTTCGAGAAATTGTTTTTAATTAATATTTGTACTAAAAAAATCTTCTGAATTCAGGTCCTGGATTGGATACGGCGAAAAATTGTTGTGAATAAAAGTGGGCAAAACAGGGTAATAATCTCTGTCAAAGAGCGCATGGCTGCAACTCAGCGACTAGCTTCCTTTGCACTAAATGAAGAAGAGGAAAAGGTGAGTTGAAGGTTATATTTTGATATTTCATTGCTAAAAACTGTCTTTAGCATTCAATGGTATGTGAAGAATACTGCATTTAAACTGCATTTTTATTTTTTTTATTTTCTCAGATGTTTCACTGCTACTTCATTAACTTACGCTGTGATGCAAACTGCAGGATGGAAATAGAACATTTTTTTGTGTATGCAGGAGGAGAACCAGTTCACAATCCTACCTATGATCTGCGAAGACTGCATGAGAAGTAAATTGAATTATATAATTATTTTGATGTATTTTCTTTTTACTTTTCTGTGGCTTGAAAACAACTATTTTATATATGTTTGTTTTGCAGGTACCACCTACCACTGATTACTTGCTATGTTGCAAGAAGGGCATTTGAAATGGAAATAAAGAAGCTACCTATTGATCAGAAAACTGTCCTGAATGATTATTTAGGTGTTTCAAATGGAACTGTTGAAAACCTAGCCAGAAGGCTGACAGATGAGGACATGTGCTCAGCCAGCGAACTAATTCATGGCATTGTAGAAGCAGGATCTCTGTAAGTGTCACAGTGATATCCAAATTCAGTATTTGAAAGTCAATATTTAGGATAAACATAAATTTCTCATATTTTTTTAAACTTCAGTTCATCATCAGGAGAGCAATCTTCAGGCTATGGACAAGAACGTACAGCTGCTATACGGTAAGTTTTAATTCAATATCCCTCTTTCAGTTACCTTTTAGCCACTCTGTCTTAGATCTGAGATATTTAAGTTTTCTTTTTATAAATAGGTCCACTGTGGCAGCTGCTGCATATAGATGCCCAAAGATGGATGATGCTGCAGCCTTCCAGAAGCTGATACAGATTTTTCCCGTGACATTAGATGGGCAGCCTCCTAGAAAGAAAGAGCGCCTGAGAGTGACCGGCATTCACGATCGCCACTGTTACAATAGATGGAGAGCTGAGCAGAGGAAAAGGAGGCAACAGAACATATTCGGTAAGAACAGGATTTCTTCCCTTTTTAAAGAGTAATATTTCAAGAGTCTATTACTGGATATATTCTTTGGGTGGATTTCTGATATCTCACTACAGATCAATACAATAGACGGTTACCAACAGAAAGCCAAGTGACCCATTATATAGAAAAAATGGGATGGTCAACCAATACACCAGCTGTGTCCGAGGTACTTCAGAACTGGAAGCCGCATGTAGAAGTCCAACCAAATGGCAAGGACATTGAAAATCTGGTAAAACTCCAAACCTGGAGAGGCCTGCACATCGTTGACGATCCTGTGAAAGGGAAGAAGGTTATAACTTCCAGGCGTTTCCAGAAGGGAGAGGTGGTATGTGATTACCATGGCAAGGTTATCACAAAGACAGCTGGAGAAGCCCTAATGGCACAGATGGCAGAAGGAGACATGGGATATCTATTCTTTTTTGATGGACCTAAACAAAAAATGTGCATTGATTCGCGTGAAGAACACTGCACCTGCCACCCGGATATGGACACAATTGGAAGGCGCATAAATCATTCAAACAAAAAAGCCAACCTCAGACCAATTAAAGAATCTTTTGTAATTGACGAAAAGACTGACATAACAATTCTGTTCTTGGCAAAAAGAGAGATTGTAGTGGGAGAAGAGCTCCTATATGATTACGGTGTCTCCAGGAAGTCGTTTAATGGAGAAGGACAATCTCTGGAGTGGTTGGACGAATGATCATAAAATAAAGCTTTTATCTCCTCTGCCTCTCCACGGCAGAGGAGATCAGGATGACCTCTCAACAGGCGAGGAAGGACATGATAAATCACCTGAAAAACGGGGTCATCGTGGATTACAACAGAATAGAGATCGTGTCTGGTGAGGCAAACAGGACAGTGGTTGTAAGACTGCTGGAGTCCTTGGGCCTTTTTGTACATGGGAAGCCTGAAGACACATTGGCACGGTGAGATATTTTTAATTTGTAAGGCTTCTGTAGTTTCTTTTTGAAATCATTGTTACAACATATTATGTAAAAGCATGTTGAAAAGAATCTACCTAATAAAATAAAATAAATATGCCAACCTGTATCACAATCACAAACCCCTACTCTTAAGGGCGCTCCAGCCCTTCCTGATTTGCCTCATTCCCCGCATCTGTTCCTTGTTCCTACCCTGTTTCAGTTCAACTTTAAAAGCCAGGCGCTCACTTCACTCGAGGCTCTGCACCTGATCTCCGCATCGTGTGAGCCCGGGTCCTGGTTGTGCCTGGCTCCGTTGTGTTTTTAGCTTCCTGCTCCTGTTCCTGTTCCATTTGTTACTGCTAAAAAATGCCACATGCTTTAAACAAAACAAAAAAAGATTTAAAGATGTGAACCATTTCTTAAATTTGTTGACACTATCTGAACAGCACAGCATTCCCAGAATGGACAATGGAGTTTTCAGCAGCATTAGACGGGCAGCCTCTTGGGAAGAGAGAAGGAATGAGACCGACTGGACTTCATTAATGACACCGTTCTTATTGAAAGAGAACAGAAAGATAAGTCTGGATAATAATTCTTACTCTGATTTTATTATTATTTTCTTTCATTATCTACAAAATAGATTTTTGATAAGCTTCTTTTGAAACTGCCCAACATTACCAAACAGAAGATTGTTTTGGCAGGACACCATTTGTGCATCAAAAGCACCGGAGAGGTGTATATGACAGCCTATTTTCTGCCACTGAAATACTAATTGCTTCATTTCAGTTCATCCTTAGGCGAGCAGAAGAAAAAGAAGTTTGATGGAATTGGATGGAATTCCTCTTGGGAAGAAAGATAACAGAGACTGACTGGACTTCAAGAACAGCACCTTTCTGATTCACAGCGAACAGAACACAAAAGATGAGTCTAGGGAACAATTGCTTTATTTTCTTAATTAAAATTTCTGAAATGTTTAAGGACAACAGCAATGAACATTGTTAATGAGTTAGAGGTTAGATAGACCTGTATTTCCAGTGGTTTGTCATTTCGACAATGTTTTAAAATTGAATTTCTATAAAGTGGACACCCTTGACATACACAAAATGAAACCATTTCATTTTCATTTTGGAGCTAAACTGCAGGAAACATTTTTTCAGTAAACTGTTAAAAGCATATTATGGTCTGAAAGCCAAGATATTATTTGTGACCACATTAATTAATTACTTTTTAAACTGTAAAGCAATAATCTGCCAACATGGCTAGTTTCTATCACTGAGCTGGGATTTCTAGTTACGACAGAGATCAGTTTCTTAAACAGAATAAAATTGTCTCCATCCTGGAAATTCAGTCACGAATTTGAATAGGGCTTATGGTATTTGATCAGTTTCACAGCCTAATTCTACTGTATTCGTTTTTTAAATGATTCACAATTGTGAATATTAGAAATATTAATGCACAGAGTTCCTTAGGCTTTTATTTTTTAATTTTGTTGTCAACACAATCATAATGATTATGCATATGCTATTTTTTGTAGCTGTCACCTGCCATTCACTACCAGAAAAGATGCAAGGATGTACATGAAGAGGTGTGATGACCACGACGACAGTGCCGTGGCTCAGGACGAAATCACAAATTTTCACCTGCCTAACACCTTTGGAAGAAGAAATCAATAATACAGAAAAACCTCCAAACTATTTTTCTAATTGTATTATGTTAGCATACCCAGAGGGGTTGGGCAGCCAGTTGATCTTGGACCCCTAGAGGTTTTTTTTTCCTCCTAACTAAGGAGTTTTTGGTTCCTCTCCTCAGTTATCTTCTGGCTTTTACTCTTTCACATCATGTATCATCACCCAGCTATGTTAAGTGCCCCAGGTCAACCTTGTTATGAAAGATGTTATATAAAAATCAATTGAATTTAATTATACTAGTTGTGAATGCTGTCATATTTTATTGCCATAATTTCTAAAAAAATAATAAACATTATTGTGCAATTAGCTTTTTCAAGCTTTTGATTATCTATATAATTTCAATACAACTTCTAATTGTGATCATCATGAACAATGACTGCTTCTTGTTTTGGGATTAAAATAAATTTTTATAACTAAAAAATGTATGAAACAAACTGTGAGATTGCAATATATTAAAATTGGCCCCTCATTGTTCTGTGATTCTTACCAATTGCGCAGACCACAGCAGGTCAAAGGAATTCACAGATAACTCTACTCTGAGAATTTGGTAAGTTTAGTGAGGAGTGTTTAGTGAAGCGACCAGGGGTGAATATGATCATTTACCCCAAGTCCAGTAGTAGAAGCACTAAGTCAATGTCACCCTTGCTACAATGTGATTGCTACATATCTTCATTTGTTGGTTTTTAAGGAGTAAGAGTGCCGAGGGTCTAAATCTGCGATCCAGTGTGTTGAAGTATTTCACAACACTACCTGTAGCCCATCTGGAAATAAATCCTCATTCTGATTATTGCCCTGGGCATGTACCAATAAATCACTGAGCATATATATATATATATCACTGTGTTGAAGCTAGAGACACAGAATCACTGCAAACACATCCTAAATACAGTGCTCCTGCACCTAACCGTAACCCTAACCTACCTAATGATTTAAGTAGAATAGATTCTAATAATGTAATGATAAAGTGTGTTGCACTACTTCACTGCATCAAAGCTCTATGCCGTCTGGAAATAAATCCTCAGACTGCTTATTGCCCTGGGCATGTACCTATAAATCACTGAGCATATATATATATCACTGTGTTGAAGCTAGAGACACAGAATCACTGCAAACACATCCTAAACACAGTGTTCCTGCACCTTTGACCTCATCCAGAACGTAACATTCTTTGAAAGGGATTGCTGTCCAAATGCACATCTGAATCCCAAACAGAATCTCTAGTAAAATATGATAATTTGTGAAACAGGCAAATGAGTGTCACAGGGGCCCATTCCTTATTGTTAGACACATATATGCAAAGCTTTCACCATGCATTAAGCAATAGGGATTATAGACACCACAGGTAAGGTTAGAAGTCATTCTGAGGTGCCACATTTGAGGGATACAGCTAGGCATCTGAAATGCAGGGTTTGAGAGCCCTTTCAGGAGCAATGCATCCTTTGAGACACACCTGTGCATGTTAAACAAATGATCAGTTCTTTCAGCATTAGGGACTAAATATACTAAACGTATGATTCTAAAATGTTATTTTCACATATATTA
>NW_028296869.1:75000-82500 GCF_055471065.1 Atractosteus spatula
CTGCTTTCAAATGCATTGGGTTTTAAGCTTGTAGTTTGCATCGTTTTGGAGAAATTAACGAAAATATGTCATTCGTTTGGTCAATTTTCCAAAATATTAAACACATTTTCATTTGATGGCAGACATGATGCTGCGTTTAAAACCGGGGTTAATGGACATTAAATGAAAGGTCTGGGTCTCTGCTTTCGTATGCATTTGGTTTTAAGCTTGTAGTTTGCATCGTTTTGGAGAAATTAACGAAAATATGTCATTCGTTTGGTCAATTTTCCAAAATATTAAACACATTTTCATTTGATGGCAGACATGATGCTGCGTTTAAAACCGGGGTTAATGGTCATTAAATGAGAGCTCTGGGTCTCTGCCTTCACATGCATTTGGTTTTAAGCTTGTAGTTCGCACCGTTTTGGAGATATTAATGAAATTATGTCATCCGTTTGGTCAATATTCTTAAATAATGCACTCATATTCCTCTCATGGCTGACATGATGCTGCATTTTAAACCGGGGTTAATGGACATTAAATGAAAGCTCTGGGACTCTGCTTTCACATGCATTGGGTTTTAAGCTTGTAGTGTGCACCGTTTTAGAGAAATTAACGAAAATATGTCATTCGTTTGGTCAATATTCTAAAATATTGGACTCTTATTCTTATGATAGCAGAAATGATGCTGCTTTAAAAACGGGGTTAATGGACATTAAATGAAAGCTCTGGGTCTCTGCTTTCATATGCATTGGTTTTTAAGCTTATTGTATGCACCGTTGTGGAGAAATTACCGGAAATATGTCATTCGTTTGGTCAATATTCTAAAATATTGGACTCTTATTCTTATGATAGCAGAAATGATGCTGCTTTAAAACCGGGGTTAATGGACATTAAATGAAAGGTCTGGGTCTCTGCTTTCACATGCATTGGGTTTTAAGCTTGTAGTTTACACCGTTTTGGAGAAATTAACGAAAATATCTTATCCGTTTGGTCAATATACTAAAAGTTTGGAATCATATTCTTATGATGCCAGACATGATGCTGCTTTAAAACCGGGGTTAATGGACATTAAATGAAAGCTCTGGGTCTCTGCTTTCATATGCATTGGGTTTTAAGTTTTTAGTATGCACCGTTTTGGAGAAATTAACGTAAATATGTCATCCGTTTTGTCAATATTCTAAAATATTTGACTCATATTCTTATGATGGCAGACATGATGCTGCGTTTAAAACCGGGGTTAATGGACATTAAATGAAAGCTCTGGGTCTCTGCTTTCATATGCATTTGGTTTTAAGCTTGTAGTTTGCACCGTTTTGGAGAAATTAACGAAAATATGTCATTCGTTTGGTCAATATTCTAAAATATTGGACTCATATTCTTATGATGGCAGACATGATGCTGCGTTTAAAACCGGGGTTAATGGGCTTTAAATGAAAGCTCTGGGTCTCTGCTTTCACATGCATTGCGTTTTAAGCTTGTGGTCTGCACCGTTTTGGAGAAGTTAACGAAAATATGTCATCCGTTTGGTCAATATTCTAAAATATTGGACTCATATTCCTATGATGGCAGACATGATGCTGAATTTTAAACCGGGGTTTATGAACATTAAATGAAAGCCCTGGGACTCTGCTTTCACATAAATTGGGTTTTAAGCTTGTAGTTTGCACCGTTTTGGAGAAATTAACGAAAAGTTGTCATTCGTTTGGTCAATATTCTAAAATATAGGACTCACATTCTTATGATGGCAGACATAATACTGCGTTTAAAACCGGGGTTAATGGACATTAATTGAAAGCTCTGGGTCTCTGCTTTCATATGCATTGGGTTTTAAGCTTGTAGTATGCACCGTTTTGGAGAAATTAACGGAAATATGTCATCCGTTTGGTCAATATTCTAAAATATTGGACTCATATTCTTATGATGAGAGACATGATGCTGCGTTTAAAACCGGGGTTAATGGACATTAAATGAAAGGTCTGGATCTCTGCTTTCTCATGCATTTGGTTTTAAGCTTGTAGTTTGCACCGTTTTGGAGAAATTAACGAAAATATGTCATTCGTTTGATCAATATTCTAAAATATTGGACTAATATTCTTATGATGGCAGACATGATGCTGCGTTTAAAACCGGGGTTAATGGGCTTTAAATGAAAGCTCTGGGTCTCTGCTTTCATATGCATTTGGTTTTAAGCTTGTAGTTTGCACCGTTTTCGAGAAATTAACGAAAATATGTCATTCGTTTGGTCAATTTTCCAAAATATTAAACACATTTTTATTTGATGGCAGACATGATGCTGCGTTTAAAACCGAGGTTAAAGGACATTAAATGAAAGCTCTGGGTCTCTGCTTTCATATGCATTGGGTTTTAAGCTTGTAGTATGTACCGTTTTGGAGAAATTAACGGAATTATGTCATCCGTTTGGTCAACATTCTAAAATATTGGACTCATATTCTTATGATGGTGACATGATGCTGCTTTTAAAACCGGGGTTAATGGACATTAAATGAAAGGTCAGGATCTCTGCTTTCTCATGCAGTTGGTTTTAAGCTTGTAGATTGTACCGTTTTGGAGAAATTAACGGAAATATGTCATCCGTTTGATCAATATTCTAAAATATTGGACTCATATTCTTATGATGGCAGACATGATGCTGCGTTTAAAACCGGGGTTAATGGACATTAAATGAAAGCTCTGGGTCTCTGCTTTCACATGCATTTGGTTTTAAGCTTGTAGTTTGCACCGTTTTCGAGAAATTAACGAAAATATGTCATTCGTTTGATCAATATTCTATAATATTGGACTCATATTCTTATGATGGCAGACATGATGCTGCGTTTAAAACCGGGGTTAATGGGCTTTAAATGAAGCTCTGGGTCTCTGCTTTCATATGCATTTGGTTTTAAGCTTGTACTTTGCACCGTTTTGGAGAAATTAACGAAAATATGTCATTCGTTTGGTCAATTTTCCAAAATTTTAAACACATTTTCATTTGATGGCAGACATGATGCTGCGTTTAAAACCGCGGTTAAAGGACATTAAATGAAAGCTCTGTGTCTCTGCTTTCATATGCATTGGGTTTT
The DNA here is from genome assembly GCF_055471065.1 of Atractosteus spatula. Lineage (NCBI taxonomy): Eukaryota > Metazoa > Chordata > Actinopteri > Semionotiformes > Lepisosteidae > Atractosteus > Atractosteus spatula. The sequence goes on from NW_028296869.1 coordinate 78,063, forward strand.
AAGCTTGTAGTATGTACCGTTTTGGAGAAATTAACGGAAATATGTCATCCGTTTGGTCAATATTCTAAAATATTGGACTCATATTCTTATGATGGTGACATGATGCTGCGTTTAAAACCGGGGTTAATGGACATTAAATGAAAGCTCTGGATCTCTGCTTTCTCATGCATTTGGTTTTAAGCTTGTAGTTTGCACCGTTTTGGAGAAATTAACGAAAATATGTCATTCGTTTGATCAATATTCTAAAATATTGGACTCATATTCTTATGATGGCAGACATGATGCTGCGTTTAAAACCGGGGTTAATGGGCTTTAAATGAAAGCTCTGGGTCTCTGCTTTCATATGCATTTGGTTTTAAGCTTGTAGTTTGCACCATTTTGGAGAAATTAACGAAAATATGTCATTCGTTTGGTCAATTTTCCAAAATATTAAACACATTTTTATTTGATGGCAGACATGATGCTGCGTTTAAAACCGGGGTTAAAGGACATTAAATGAAAGCTCTGTGTCTCTGCTTTCATATGCAATGGGTTTTAAGCTTGTAGTATGTACCGTTTTGGAGAAATTAACGGAAATATGTCATCCGTTTGGTCAACATTCTAAAATATTGGACTCATATTCTTATGATGGTGACATGATGCTGCGTTTAAAACCGGGGTTAATGGACATTAAAAGAAAGCTCTGGGTCTCTGCTTTCACATGCATTTGGTTTTAAGCTTGTAGATTGCACCGTTTTGGAGAAATTAACGGAAATATGTCATCCGTTTGGTCAATATTCTAAAATATTGGACTCATATTCTTATGATGGCAGACATGATGCTGCTTTTAAATCCGGGGTTAATGGGCTTTAAATGAAAGCTCTGGGTCTCTGCTTTCATATGCATTTGGTTTTAAGCTTGTAGTTTGCACCGTTTTGGAGAAATTAACGAAAATATGTCATTCGTTTGGTCAATTTTCCAAAATATTAAACACATTTTTATTTGATGGCAGACATGATGCTGCGTTTAAAACCGGGGTTAAAGGACATTAAATGAAAGCTCTGTGTCTCTGCTTTCATATGCATTGGGTTTTAAGCTTGTAGTATGTACCGTTTTGGTGAAATTAACGGAATTATGTCATCCGTTTGGTCAACATTCTAAAATATTGGACTCATATTCTTATGATGGTGACATGATGCTGCGTTTAAAACCGGGGTTAATGGACATTAAATGAAAGCTCTGGGTCTCTGCTTTCTCATGCATTTGGTTTTAAGCTTGTAGATTGTACCGTTTTGGAGAAATTAACGGAAATATGTCATCCGTTTGGTCAATATTCTAAAATATTAGACTCATATTCTTATGATGGCAGACATGATGCTGCTTTTAAATCCGGGGTTAATGGACATTAAATGAAAGCTCTGGGTCTCTGCTTTCATATGCATTTGGTTTTAAGCTTGTAGTTTGCACCGTTTTGGAGAAATTAACGAAAATATGTCATACGTTTGATCAATATTCTATAATATTGGACTCATATTCTTATGATGGCAGACATGATGCTGCGTTTAAAACCGGGGTTAATGGGCTTTAAATGAAAGCTCTGGGTCTCTGCTTTCATATGCATTTGGTTTTAAGCTTGTACTTTGCACCGTTTTGGAGAAATTAACGAAAATATGTCATTCGTTTGGTCAATTTTCCAAAATTTTAAACACATTTTCATTTGATGGCAGACATGATGCTGCGTTTAAAACCGCGGTTAAAGGACATTAAATGAAAGCTCTGTGTCTCTGCTTTCATATGCATTGGGTTTTAAGCTTGTAGTATGTACCGTTTTGGAGAAATTAACGGAAATATGTCATCCGTTTGGTCAATATTCTAAAATATTGGACTCATATTCTTATGATGGTGACATGATGCTGCGTTTAAAACCGGGGTTAATGGACATTAAATGAAAGCTCTGGATCTCTGCTTTCTCATGCATTTGGTTTTAAGCTTGTAGTTTGCACCGTTTTGGAGAAATTAACGAAAATATGTCATTCGTTTGATCAATATTCTAAAATATTGGACTCATATTCTTATGATGGCAGACATGATGCTGCTTTTAAATCCGGGGTTAATGGGCTTTAAATGAAAGCTCTGGGTCTCTGCTTTCTCATGCATTCGGTTTTAAGCTTGTAGATTGCACCGTTTTGGAGAAATTAACGAAAATATGTCATTCGTTTGATCAATATTCTAAAATATTGGACTCATATTCTTATGATGGCAGACATGATGCTGCGTTTAAAACCGGGGTTAATGGGCTTTAAATGAAAGCTCTGGGTCTCTGCTTTCATATGCATTTGGTTTTAAGCTTGTAGTTTGCACCATTTTGGAGAAATTAACGAAAATATGTCATTCGTTTGGTCAATTTTCCAAAATATTAAACACATTTTTATTTGATGGCAGACATGATGCTGCGTTTAAAACCGGGGTTAAAGGACATTAAATGAAAGCTCTGGGTCTCTGTTTTCATATGCATTGGGTTTTAAGCTTGTAGTATGCACCGTTTTGGAGAAATTAACGGAAATATGTCATCCGTTTGGTCAATATTCTAAAATATTAGACTCATATTCTTATGATGGCAGACATGATGCTGCTTTTAAATCCGGGGTTAATGGACATTAAATGAAAGCTCTGGGTCTCTGCTTTCATATGCATTTGGTTTTAAGCTTGTAGTTTGCACCGTTTTCGAGAAATTAACGAAAATATGTCATTCGTTTGGTCAATATTCCAAAATATTAAACACATGTTTATTTGATGGCAGACATGATACTGCGTTTAAAACCGGGGTTAAAGGACATTAAATGAAAGCTCTGGGTCTCTGCTTTCACATGCATTGGGTTTTAAGCTTGTAGTATGCACCGTGTAGGAGAAATTAACGGAAATATGTCATCCGTTTGGTCAATATTCTAAAATATTAGACTCATATTCTTATGATGGCAGACATGATGCTGCTTTTAAATCCGGGGTTAATGGACATTAAATGAAAGCTCTGGGTCTCTGCTTTCATATGCATTTGGTTTTAAGCTTGTAGTTTGCACCGTTTTCGAGAAATTAACGAAAATATGTCATTCGTTTGGTCAATTTTCCAAAATATTAAACACATTTTTATTTGATGGCAGACATGATGCTGCGTTTAAAACCGGGGTTAAAGGACACTGAATGAAAGCTCTGGGTCTCTGCTTTCACATGCATTTGGTTTTAAGCTTGTAGTATACACCGTTTTGGAGAAATTAACGAAAATATGTCATCCGTTTGGTCAATATTCTAAAATATTGGACTCATATTCTTATGATGGTGACATGATGCTGCGTTTAAAACCGGGGTTAATGGACATTAAATGAAAGCTCTGGGTCTCTGCTTTCACATGCATTTGGTTTTAAGCTTGTAGATTGCACCGTTTTGGAGAAATTAACGAAAATATGTCATACGTTTGGTCAATATTCTAAAATATTGGACTCATATTCTTATGATGGCAGACATGATGCTGCTTTTAAACCCGGGGTTAATGGACATTAAATGAAAGCTCTGGGTCTCTGCTTTCACATGCATTTGGTTTTAAGCTTGTAGTATGCACCGTTTTGGAGAAATTAACGGAAATATGTCATCCGTTAGGTAAATTTTCCAAAATATTGGACTCATTTTCTTATGATGGCAGACATGATGCTGCTTTTAAACCCGGGGTTAATGGACATTAAATGAAAGCTCTGGATCTCTGCTTTCACATGCATTTGGTTTTAAGCTTGTAGTATGCACCGTTTTGGAAATATTAATGAAAATATGCCATCCGTTTCGTCAAAATTCGAAAATATTGGACTCATTCTTATGATGGCAGACATGATGTTGCGTTTAAAACCGGGGTTAATGGACATTAAATGAAAGCTCTGTGTCTCTGCTTTCATATGCATTGGGTTTTAAGCTTGTAGTATACACCGTTTTGGAGAAATTAACGGAAATATGTCATCCTTTTGGTCAATATTCTAATATATAGGACTCATATTCTTATGATGGCAGACATGATGCTGCGTTTAAAACCGGGGTTAATGGACATTAAATGAAAGCTCTGGGTCTCTGCTTTCATATGCATTGGGTTTTAAGCTTGTAGTATGCACCGTTTTGGAGAAATTAACGGAAATATGTCATTCGTTTGGTCAATTTTTTAAATATTAAACAAATTTTCATTTGATGACAGACATGATCCTGCGTTTAAAACCGGGGTAAATGGACATTAAATGAAAGCTCTGGGTCTCTGCTTTCATATGCATTGGGTTTTAAGCTTGTAGTATGCACCGTTTTGGAGAAATTAACCGAAATATGTCATCCGTTTGGTCAATATTCTAAAATATTGGACTCATATTCTTATGATGGTAGACCTGATGCTCCGTTTAAAGCCGGGGTTAATGGACATTAAATGAAAGCTCTG
>NW_028296869.1:87500-90000 GCF_055471065.1 Atractosteus spatula
TAAGTCCCCCGGGTGACCAGGCCCCTATAAAGCCGGTCGTAAAAAAGACTAAGTCCCCCGGGTGACCAGGCCCCTATAAAGCCGATCGTAAAAAAGACTAAGTCCCCCGGGTGACCAGGCCCCTATAAAGCCGATCGTAAAAAAGACTAAGTCCCCCGGGTGACCAGGCCTCCGAAAAGCCGATCGTAAAAAAGACTAAGTCCCCCGGGTGACCAGGCCCCTATAAAGCCGATCGTAAAAAAGACTAAGTCCCCCGGGTGACCAGGCCCCTATAAAGCCGGTCGTAAAAAAGACTAAGTCCCCCGGGTGACCAGGCCCCTATAAAGCCGATCGTAAAAAAGACTAAGTCCCCCGGGTGACCAGGCCCCTATAAAGCCGATCGTAAAAAAGACTAAGTCCCCCGGGTGACCAGGCCCCTATAAAGCCGATCGTAAAAAAGACTAAGTCCCCCGGGTGACCAGGCCCCTTTAAAGCCGATCGTAAAAAAGACTAAGTCCCCCGGGTGACCAGGCCCCTATAAAGCCGATCGTAAAAAAGACTAAGTCCCCCGGGTGACCAGGCCCCTATAAAGCCGATCGTAAAAAAGACTAAGTCCCCCGGGTGACCAGGCCCCTATAAAGCCGATCGTAAAAAAGACTAAGTCCCCCGGGTGACCAGGCCCCTTTAAAGCCGATCGTAAAAAAGACTAAGTCCAGCGGGTGACCAGGCGTCCCGAATCTGTCGGGGGTGACCAGGTGGCCGGCCCGCTGGACGGCGCTGAATGGGTCTAAATAATCGGAAGGGGGCTTAAGTCTGCAGCAGGGGGCATGGCCGGAGTCCATCCCCAGGCGGGGGGCATATTTCCCGGGCAGGGAGGCTTGGATCCCCCTGTCTGAACCGAAAGCACTGCTCGCGGTCGAACCGGGAGCCGGGTGCCTCAGACGCCGCTGCTGTGGTGCTTTTCCCCTTTTCACAAGCCTGGAGGCTTGGCCCAGGCCTAGCAGGAGGCATGCAACCGCCTGAGAGCGCTCCCGGGGTGAAAAAAAGACTTTTTCGTTTTCATGGAGCTTTTAAGGGGATGAATCCACCCCGCTCAAGCCCAGGCAGAGCTCCACAAGCTGGGCTTGGATTCCAGGTTCGCTCCCTTGCAGGCACCGGGTACGGAAGTTGCGGTGGCGTATCTCCGGGTATGTGGGAGTACCGAAAGTCGAGTGGTGTGGTCCCGGGTATGTGGGAGGACCGATTCTGGAGTGGTGTGGTCCCGGGTATGTGGCAGGACCGAAACTCGGGTGGCTTTGTCCCAGGCACGTGGGCAGGCCGAGTCAGCGGTGGCGTGGTCCCGGGTACGAGGGAGAGGCCGAAACAGGGGTGGCCTCTCCCCAGGCACGCAGGGAGCCTGTCAGAGGGCGGCCAGCCCCGCAGCTGTGCGGGGGGCGCCCTCGGCACCCCGGCCTGCCCCAGGGCAGGCGGGGGAGCCTGACAGAGGGCGGCCAGCCCCGCAGGTGTGCGGGGGGCGCCCTCGGCACCCCGGCCTGCCCCAGGGCAGGCGGGGGAGCCTGACAGAGGGCGGCCAGCCCCGCAGGTGTGCGGGGGGCGCCCTCGGCACCCCGGCCTGTCCCAGGGCAGGCGGGGGAGCCTGACAGAGGGCGGCCAGCCCCGCAGGTGTGCGGGGGGCGCCCTCGGCACCCCGGCCTGCCCCAGGGCAGGCGGGGGAGCCTGACAGAGGGCGGCCAGCCCCGCAGGTGTGCGGGCTGAGCCCTCGGCACCCCGGCCTGTCCCAGGGCAGGCGGGGGAGCCTGACAGAGGGCGGCCAGCCCCGCAGGTGTGCGGGGGGCGCCCTCGGCACCCCGGCCTGCCCCAGGGCAGGCGGGGGAGCCTGACAGAGAGCGGCCAGCCCCGCAGGTGTGCGGGGGGCGCCCTCGGCACCCCGGCCTGCCCCAGGGCAGGCGGGGGAGCCTGACAGAGGGCGGCCAGCCCCGCAGCTGTGCGGGCTGAGCCCTCGGCACCCCGGCCTGCCCCAGGGCAGGCGGGGGAGCCTGACAGAGGGCGGCCAGCCCCGCAGGTGTGCGGGGGGCGCCCTCGGCACCCCGGCCTGCCCCAGGGCAGGCGGGGGAGCCTGACAGAGGGCGGCCAGCCCCGCAGGTGTGCGGGCTGAGCCCTCGGCACCCCGGCCTGCCCCAGGGCAGGCGGGGGAGCCTGACAGAGGGCGGCCAGCCCCGCAGGTGTGCGGGGGGCGCCCTCGGCACCCCGGCCTGCCCCAGGGCAGGCGGGGGAGCCTGACAGAGGGCGGCCAGCCCCGCAGCTGTGCGGGCTGAGCCCTCGGCACCCCGGCCTGCCCCAGGGCAGGCGGGGGAGCCTGACAGAGGGCGGCCAGCCCCGCAGCTGTGCGGGCTGAGCCCTCGGCACCCCGGCCTGCCCCAGGGCAGGCGGGGGAGCCTGACAGAGGGCGGCCAGCCCCGCAGGTGTGCGGGCTGCGCCCTCGGCACCCCGGCCTGCCCCAGGGCAGGCGGGGGAGCCTGAC